>NC_053027.1:229456908-229686854 GCF_003073215.2 Triticum urartu | reverse complement strand
ATGTGATCTCTCTCTCCCCCTTTGACATCAATTTCCAAGAAGGTTGTAGAAGACAAGATTCAGTACAAAGCAGGGAATAAAACTGTGATGCTTGTAGAAGAAAAGATTCATTAAGTGGAGCTAGATTAGAAGAAATATAGAATATGTGGCAAACTGTTTTTCCTGTTGCGAAATCGGTGGCACCGAGTGGCATGTTTCGGTAGTACCGAAGGGATTCGGTTGGATCGAAAATGGCTATTCGGTGAAACCGAGTTCATCAAAGAGAAAAACACTTGTCACCTCAGCTCACTAGTCAAGTAAGATCTCACAAAGATTTGTAATGAATTAGCTGAAAGATTTGCGAGGAATTTGATGCAGAAATATGCAGAACAAAAATCAAAAAGAAAAGGGTAAAAGGTTTCGAGATGAAGTTTTTTTTAATTGAAAAAGAAAGAAACAAATATGCAAGGGACAAATGCAATAACTCAGAAAGGAATACAAGAGAACTTCATCTAGAATTCGGCGGTGACATAGTCACCTATGTTAGAGTATATTGACTTAGGAGTCAAGTTAGAACACTTGATCATAGGTCATACTCATCGTTTAAGCTCAAAATGGGGTTACCATTTTTCGTTTAAGCATCTTGATGTATTCACATCTTGTTGAGTTGCTTTGACTCATGTCTTGGAGTAAAGCTTCTCTAAGATGGAATAACATACCTTGGGTGGTGATGTGGTTCTTGCTCATGTAGTTGAACTTGTGTGGGTGCTCAAGGTTGACGTAGTTCATCAAGAGTTGGGAGCACCACTTGGAGTTTGAGTTCATCTACCTACATGGGTTAGTTCTTGCAAGGAAGAGCACTTGTGTATCCAAAAATGACAATCATGAAGCTTAATCATAGAGTTTGTCAAAGGATATGTTTCATGGTTTTGTGCTTCCTTGTCTTCAACCACTATTGTGTAGAGTCTTGGTGATGTAGGGATCGCTCAGGATATGAGTGAGTCGCAATCTCATGGAATTAGATTCAACCAAGCACCTACATGGGTTAGACAACATGCAAGGTGCAAATATATCCAAGACATAAGATAGTTATCATAAGAGATATATCATGGATTAGTCATAAGCTCATGTCTTGCATGTATCCAATGGAGTTTCTACTCCAAGTTCGAAGCATCAATGATGTTCAATTCTCGTCTCAACCTGCAAAACACTTTCTCATCAAGTGGTTTAGTAAATATATCCGCTAATTGCTTGTCGGTGCGAACATGCTTAAGATTGATGTCACCCTTAGCAACATGATCTCGTATGAAATGATGACGAACTTCAATATGCTTAGTCCGAGAATGTTGTACAGGATTATGACCAATTTTGATAGCACTTTCATTGTCACAAAGCAGTGGAACATGTTTCACATAAATCCCATAATCTTTAAGAGTTTGGGTCATCCAAAGTAATTGAGCGCAACATGAACCAGCGGCAATGTATTCCGCTTCGGCGGTGGATAGGGATACCGAGTTTTGTTTCTTGGAAGACCAAGATACAAGAGATCTCCCAAGAAATTGACAAGTACCCGAAGTAGACTTTCTATCAACCTTGTCTCCGGCATAATCCGAGTCGGAATAGCCAACAAGATCAAAAGAAGACCTCTTAGGATACCAAATGCCAAAATTTGGTGTATGGATTAAATATCTCACTATCCTTTTCACATCCTTAAGATGACAATCTTTAGGAGCAGCTTGATATCGTGCACACATGCACACACTTAGCATAATATCGGGACGTGAAGCACATAGGTATAACAATGAACCAATCATAGAGTGATAAACCTTTTGATCAAAAGGTTCACCATCTTTGGTCAAATCATTATGTCCACTAGTAGGCATGGGTGTAGACATACCTTTGCATTCTTGCATATTGAACTTCTTGAATAAGTCCTTGGTGTACTTTGTTTGAGATACAAATGTACCTTCCTTAGTTTGCTTGATTTGCAACCCAAGAAAGAATTTGAGTTCACTCATCATAGACATCTCAAACTTCTCTGACATTAGCTTTCCAAACTTTTCACTAAAGAGAGGGTTAGTTGAACCAAATATGATATCATCAACATAAATTTGGCATACAAATAGTTCTCCATTAACTCTTTTAGTAAAAAGAGTAGAATCAATTTTACCAATTTCAAAACCACTTGTAGTAAGGAACTTGGTCAAGCATTTATACCATGCTCTAGGAGCTTGTTTAAGACCATAAAGAGCTTTGTGAAGTTTGTAAACATGATTTGGTTTCTTAGGATTGACAAAGCCGGGAGGTTGTTTGACATAAACTTCCTCCTCTATTTCACCATTTAGAAAAGCACTTTTAATGTCCATTTGGTACAAGGTGATATTATGGTGATTAGCGTAGGCAAGTAAGATGCGACTGGACTCAAGTCTAGCAACGGGAGCATACGTCTCACCATAGTCCATACCTTCGACTTGTGTGTACCCTTGGGCGACGAGACGTGCTTTGTTGCGAACCACTTGTCCATCTTCATCTTGCTTGTTGCGAAACACCCATTTGGTACCAATGATGTTGTGGTTGTCGTCGGGCTTCTCAACCAATGTCCAAACTTGGTTTCTCTCAAAATTATGTAGCTCTTCATGCATAGCGTTTATCCAATCCGGATCTTCCAATGCTTCTTCAACCTTCATTGGTTCAATGCTAGAGATGAATGAATAATTTTCACAAAAGTTAGCTAAACGAGTTTTTGAGCGAGTGATTCTCCCGGTTTGTATATCATTGAGGATTTGCTCGACGGGATGATCTTTGGCAATTCTTGCTCGAACTCGTGAGAGCTTTTGCTTGGGTATTTGTTGAACATCTTCTTCATCTTGTTCTTCTTCTTGGCCTTCTTCATTGTTGACGTCGTCGTTCTCTTGTCGTGGTGGAGAAAGAGGTTGTTGATGTTCGTCTTGACGTATTTCCTCGTTTTCTTCATCTTGATGTGTCCCACTTGTGGATGCTTTCGTGTCGATTCTTGGTTCACCTTGTCATGAAGTAGAAGCTTCCACTTGGACGGATGAAGTACTCTCCTTCACCTCCGTTGGACGAATTTTGCCAATGGACAAGTCTTGAATTGCTTCTGAAGAGTCTTTGTCTCCTACATCAATTGGCAATTGCTCTACTTGCGAGCCATTAGATTCATCAAACTTCACATCTACCGTCTCTTCAACCTTTCGGGTGAAATTGTTGTAGACACGGTAAGTGTGAGAGTTTGAGCCATAACCAAGTAGAAAACCTTCATGAGATTTAGGAGCAAACTTTGAACGACGATGCTTATCAAGAATGTAGCACTTTGAGCCGAATACTCGAAAGTATCCAACTTGAGGCTTGTTACCAGTGAGGAGCTCGTATGCCGTCTTGCCGAGTAGCTTGTGAAGATATAAGCGATTTGTTGCGTGACAAGCTGTCTCAACCGCTTCTGCCCAAAAGTGCTTTGGCGTCTTGTATTCATCAAGCATCGTTCTTGCCATTTCAATGAGCATCCGGTTCTTCCTTTCAACAACTCCATTTTGTTGAGGTGTGTACGTAGCCGAGAACTCGTGTGAAATCCCTTCTTCGTCAAGAAAGGTGTCCACATTTGCGTTCTTGAATTCCGTTCTGTTGTCACTCCGAACCTTCTTGATCTTCACATCAAACTGATTTTGGGCTTTCCTAGCGAAGTTTCTAAAGATTTTCTGGACCTGTGACTTGTCATTAAGAAAGAACACCCACGTGAATCTTGAAAAGTCATCAACTATAACTAGACCAAAAGAATTTCCACCGAGACTCTTGTAGGCGTTGGGACCAAAAAGATCCATGTGAAGTAGCTCGAGTGGCCTCCTTGTGGTCATGATGTTCTTCACGGGATGTCTTCCTCCAACCTGTTTACCTGCTTGACAAGCACTGCAAAGTCTATCCTTATCAAATATGACATCGTTAACTCCAAGGATATGATTTCCTTTAATAAGCTTGTCAAGGTTTCTCATGCCAACGTGACCTAGTCGTCTATGCCACAACCAACCTTTTGAGGATTTAGCAACAAAGCAAGTTTTAGGTTGTGCCTTTTTAGAGAAATCGACAATGTAAAGATCACCTCTACGCATACCCGTAAAGACCATTTTATGATTATCTCGACGAAATACTTGGCAATCTACCTCAGTAAATAGGACATTCAAACCGAAATCAGCAAGTCTAGATACTGAAAGTAAGTTGTAGCCAAGAGATTCAACGAGCATGACATTTTGAATGGAACTATCATGTGAGATGGCCACCTTACCAAGGCCAACCACTTTACCCTTTGAATTATCACCAAAGGTGACATATTTTCGAGGGCCGTCATTTTCAGCAAGCTCACGAAACATCTCTTCATCTCCGGTCATATGATCAGTACATCCACTATCAAGAACCCATTCCTTTCCTCCTGATTCATATCCCCGAAGATTTGCCATAAGACCAAAATGTCTCATTGCATCATCAAGATCGAAGTCACTATCATCCTCATCATAATATTCATGTTCATCATGATCTTGTGACTCATCATTTCCTAGAGAGGGTAATTCATTAGATAAATGATCAAAGTGGTTACTTTTATGAATTCTTATAGCTTTGAATATGATATCATTAATGATTCCAACATCTCCTTTAGCATGCTTAAGATTGGCAAGTTCAAGAAGACATTTACCAAAACTAGGATCACTAGAGTTCATCTTACTCAAGGCAATAGATTTATGGAGAATTTCATCCAAAGTTTTCAAGGAATGATTGGGAAACCGTTCCTCAAGAAATTTCCATATAGTATAGGCGCAATTTTGAGTAGGCAAACTAGCAATCAAATTTTTGGGCAATCCTCTAATGATGATCTCAATAGTTCTAAGATTGCGAATCATGTCAATATCTTCATCTAGGGTAGGATGCAAGGGATCAATATGAGGTGCACAAGGGCTAGCAATGTACTTGTTCAAATGATATTGACTGAAGATTACAAGCATCTCATTTTTCCACTCATGAAAGTACTCTCCATCAAGAATAGGCACTCTATGCCTAAGACTCCCTAATGTAGACACATCCATCTTCCTCCAATGGTGATTAAACCAAGGCAATGGAGACCAAAGCTCTGATACCACTTGTAGGATCTAGAGGTAGATGTGTCTAGAGGGGGGTGATTAGACACATAATGCTCAAGTTGCAATTTTTAAGCTTTTTCGGTTTAAGTGGAGTTTAGGCACAATTTCAACACACACAATACATATCAAGCAAGCATGCAAAGAGTATATGAGCAGCGGAATGTAAAGCATGCAACTTGCGAGAATCTAAAGAGAAGGGTTTGGAGAATTCAAACGCAATTGGAGACACGGATGTTTTTCCCGTGGTTCGGATAGGTGGTGCTATCCTACATCCACGTTGATGGAGACTTCAACCCACGAAGGGTAACGGTTGCGCGAGTCCACACAGGGCTCCACCCAAGGGTAACAGTTGCGCGAGTCCACACAGGGCTCCACCCACGAAGGGTCCACGAAGAAGCAACCACCTACAAAGGGTCCACGAAGAAGCAACCTTGTCTATCCCACCATGGCCATCGCCCACACAGGACTTGCCTCACTAGCGGTAGATCTTCACGAAGTAGGCGATCTCCTTGCCCTTACAAACTCCTTGGTTCAACTCCACAATCTTGTCGGAGGCTCCCAAGTGACACCTAGCCAATCTAGGAGACACCACTCTCCAAGAAGTAACAAATGGTGTGTAGGTAATGAACTCCTTGCTCTTGTGCTTCAAATGATAGTCTCCCCAACACTCAACTCTCTCTCATAGGATTTGGATTTGGTTGAAAGAGGATTTGAGTGGAAAGCAACTTGGGAAGGCTAGAGATGAAGATTCATATGGTAGGAATGGAATGTCTTGGTCTCAACACATGAGTAGGTGGTTCTCTCTCAGAACATATGAGTTGGAATGGTGTGTGTGTTCTGATGGCTCTCTCCTCGAATGAGAAGAAGGTGGAGGGGTATATATAGCCTCCACACAAAATCCAACCGTTACACAGTTTTCCAATCTCGGTGGGACCGAATCAATAAACTCGGTCGGACCAAAAATGTAAACCTAGTGACCGTTAGAGATTTCGGTGGGACCGACTGGATCAACTCGGTGGGACCGATGTGCTGGGGTTAGGGTAAATCCAAAACTCGGTTTGACCGATTACTCAAACTCGGTGGGACCGATTTGGGTAATAAGTGAAACTGAGATTTGGCCAAGCAAACTCGGTGGAACCGATTGCATATCTCGGTGGGACCGAGAATATTGCAATGGGTAACAGAGAGTTTGCAAGCCCATCTCGGTGAGACCGAGATCCCATGGTGAGACCGAAATGATTAGGGTTTGGCAGTGGCTTATGACAATTGGAACTCGGTGGCGCCGAATAGGAAAAATCGGTAGGACCGAGTTTGGCTTAGGGTTTAGATCATATGTGGAAGTGGGAAAGTAGCTGAGGGTTTTGGAGCATATCACTAAGCACATGAAGCAAGAGGCTCATTAAGCAACACCTCATCCCTCCTTAATAGTATTGGCTTTTCCTAAAGACTCAATGTGATCTTGGATCACTAAAATATAAAATGAAGAGTCTTGACCTTTTGAGCTTGAGCCAATCCTTTGTCCTTAGCATTTTGAGGGTTCCACTTTCACATCCATGCCATGCCACTCCATTGTTGAACTTATCTGAAACATGCTAGATTGAAATGTTAGTCCAACAAGAGATATGTTGTCATCAATTATCAAAACCACCTAGGGAGCACTTGTGCTTTCACCGGCCTTGCCATGCGGAAGAGCTTCGCTAGATATTTCTTTCGATGATTCAGCAAATGTGGCTGCAATGACTCCTGGACCTACTGCCAGAAGGCCCGCTCCGCCTCATGACCCTCCAGTTGGTCAAAGTGATGGACATTGTCTATTGCACTCTTCAGAAGATCCGTGAAGACCTCTATGGAGCGCCATAGCTGGATAAGCTCGATGAACCCATTGCTCCCAAACACACATTGAAGTAAATATAGCTTACACGCGGCTATCAACTCCACTTGTTGGAGCACCTCGCAGTCAGCCCGGGCCTTGGTCTGGAGCTCGAAGCAAGCAAGACGGAGCTTCTTGAGCTCTTCCTTTGCCTTCTTCTCCTCGCCCTGAAGGGTATTGCATGCTTCAAACACGCCCTTCAGGGTCTCCTTGACCTCCAGGACTCGCGATTGGTTCTTCTCTCTAGCCACCTTTTTAGTGGCTAGGTCGTTCTCCACCTTGGCGACAGCTGTCTGCTGCTGCTCGACCTCCTGTTGAGCCTTCAAAAGCTCATCCTTGAGCCCCTCAAGCTTGGCCAAGGCCGCTGTCATTTGAACAGTTTGACATTAGCTTCTACTTCAAAAAGCAATACACTATCTGTTTTAAAAATATTCAAGGATATGAAGCACTGGTCGCTTACCTTGAGACTACTCGACCTACTTGTTCATCAGGTCCAGGTCCTTCTCGGACCTCTCGAGCTTCCGGCTCATATTCACAATATCCTCAGAGGCGGAGCTTGGAGCCAAGGTGGAAACTTGCACACAAGCACCTTGTACTAAGCCCCATGATCAATCCATTGATACTCCAAAGAAGAATCCCGTCACATCAGGCAGAATCCTGGGGGCTACTCATTCTGCTCCTTCTAATAGTCTATCCCAACGCTAATTTCTTAAAACCATCTTTGGGCTCGGGGGCTACTCAATGGCTATGCCATCTAAAATACCGTGAGAAGATGTCTTCGGATAGATACATGGATTTCTAAAGTAAACATACACAGAGAAATTATTTTTTGCACAAGGGTAGAATAATACCTCGAAGCTCATGACGAGGCCCAGGAAGACCTCCCACATTTCGGCCAACGTGGAACGGAAGCCCTGGAGCGCTGTGCCAACCAAGGTGCGGTCCTCTTCCTTGAGGGAGGATCCCATTAAGTTTGCCTCCATTTCTTCAGTCCACCCCACGCTAGCCCGTCATTGGGCGGAAGGTGGGGGTAAAACCTCATAGCCCAGCACTAGAGTGCTAGGCACGAGGGTCTCCAGCTGTGGCGGTGCAGCCGGAGCAGACTTCGGCTAGGCTGATGATTGTCCCAAGCCCTCTTTTATGACCTCGGGGATCCCATTCCCTTGGCCTTGTGGGGCCGAGGTCTCAACCTCGGCCATGAGAGTCGACTCTTCGGCCCCCATCGTGTCAAGATGGGGGTTTGGAGTAGACAGTGCTTCCCCGGGCCCATCTTGAGCTAGGGGAGGAGTAGCGGTATCTGGCATCCCGCTAGTAGATGGTAACCCACTTGAGGAGTCGCTGGGGCACACCTTTGGCATACTGTAGAAACATGCTCATGTAAGTTTTATCCTGCTGAAAGGATATGGTGCAAAACAAACATAAAAATCATGGCGTACCCCCGGGGTGCCGATTCCTTCCTCCGCATAGCGAGGAGGCTCATCCTCTTACTGGTCGGATAGTATAATCTTCTCCGTCGACTTGTTGGCAGCCTCGACCGAGGTTCTCCTCAACCTCTTTTGGACCTTGGGCCGCGTTCCGGCCCCGGCGTCCTCCGATGCCGCCCTCTTCCTTTTAAGCGAAAGGTTCTCCTCTTCCTCATCCTCCCCAACATCATCCTCATGGGTGGAGGATGCGTGGGTCTCCTTAGACCGGGTGACTGAGGTCTCCTGGTTCTGAAGACCCTCCTTGCCCTTCCGAGGCTTCGACTCCTAGGGGATCACCACATGCTGCTTCT
Source organism: Triticum urartu (assembly GCF_003073215.2). Taxonomy (NCBI): domain Eukaryota; kingdom Viridiplantae; phylum Streptophyta; class Magnoliopsida; order Poales; family Poaceae; genus Triticum; species Triticum urartu. The sequence continues at coordinate 229,678,090 of NC_053027.1, read as the reverse complement.
CAACTAGGATCGCCGTGAGGAGAGGGGCTCTCTCCCCCTCTGGCATTGGGTCCAAGTACAACAACCCTGGATGCCTAGTTGTACACATATGAAACGAGACGATTCATCAAAATCTGTCTCACTTGATGATAAAGGAAGAATATAAATGTGTGTGTCAAACGCTTACTAGGCGGGCATCGTAACCGACCTTGAAACCGAGGTCCTCCCCTTCCTTAGGGATCTCGTCCTTGGATAGCTTGAAGAACTGCTTCCACATGCCGGCCAAGGTGTTGCGGAAGAAGTTGAGGATGGGCCCCACTTCCTCGGGCTTGTGCTCCCGCATTGGGGAGGCCCGAAGTTGGAGCGGTAGGATGTGGCGGTGGAGCATGACATTTACTATGTCGGCTAGCTAGAGGTTCTTCTCATTAGACCACCATTTGATCTTCTCAATCAGTGCCTCCACCTCCTCTAGGTTCCCCTGGGTAATGTCTTTCTCCTTCCAGGACCTGAGCTTTTTCGGGGGCCTGCCGCAAAAAAGGCTGGGACTTCGGCCTGGCTGGCGGCGAGTGGCTCAATGATGTAAAACCACTCATGTTGCCATTCTTTGACTGTCTCAATGAAGGTGCCCTCAAACCAGTCGGCCTTCTGGTTCTTGCTGAAGATGGCCCCTCCGCACTCCACCAGATCGGAGCTGCTGGACTTCTTCGTCTTGATGTCAAAGATCTTCAGCCATAGGGCGAAGTGCGACTCAATGCTGAGGAAGGCCTCGTAGACGATGATGAAGGAGGCAAGGTGTAAGATGGAGTTTTGGGCCATGTGGTGGAAATCGAGCTCATAGTAGAGCATGCTACATCTCCAACGCATCTATAATATTTTATTGGTCCATGCTATTTTAGTATCAATCTTGGATGTTTTATATGCATTTACAAGCAATTAGATATCATTTTGGGACTAACCTATTAACTTAGTGCCCGGTGCTAGTTGTTGTTTTTGCCTGTTTTTTCTTTTTTCAGAATATGAGTACCAAACAAAGTCCAAATGCCAGAAAACTTTTTGGAGATTTTTTCTCGAAATAAGAGACCCTAGAAGCTTCGGGAGAGGGCCAGAAGATGATGCAGTGGCCCACGAGGCACCAGGGTGCGCCCAATGGGGTGGGCACACCGTGGTGCCTCATGTGGCCCACAAGCTTCCGTTTGACCTTACTCCGCCTCTATAAATTCTCTAAAATCGGGAAACCAATAGAGAGCCAACCAAACTACTTTTTCCGCCGCAAGTTTTCGTTCTCGCGAGATCCCATTTGGAGGCCTTTTTCGGCACTCTGCCGAAGGGGGGTCAATCACGGAGGGGCTCTACATCAACCTTCATGCCCTTCCGATGATGTGTGAGTAGTTTACCGCATACATGCGGGTCGATAGTTAGTAGATAGGTGGTTGTCTCTCTATTTTTGATCTTGAATACAATGTTCTCCTTGATGTTCTTGGAGTTCTATTCGATGTAATCACTTTTTGCGGTATGTTTGTTGGGATCTGATGAATTGTTCCTTTATGATCAGATTATCCATGAATATTATTTGAGTTTTGTCTGAACTCTCTTATGCATGATTATTATAGCTTTATATTTCTCTTCGATCTATTGATTTGGTTTGGCCAACTAAATTGATTTTTCTTGCAATGGGAGAGGTGCTTTGTGATGGGTTCGACTTGCGGTGTTCAATACCAGTGATAGAAAGGGACATGACACATATTTGTATCATTGCCATTAAGGATAAAAAGACGTGCTTTATTCATGCATGAGTTTACTTTGTCTACATCATGTCATCTTGCTTAAGGCATTACTCCGTTCTTTATGAACTTAATACTCTAGATGCATGTTGGATAGCGGTCGATGTGTGGAGTAATTGTAGTAGATGAAGAATCATTTCGGTCTACTTGTCTCGGACATGATGCCTATATACATGATCATTGCCTTGGATATCGTCATGATTATTCACTTTTTTATCAGCTGCCCAACTGTAATTTGTTTACCCACCGTATGTTATTTTTCAAGAGAGAAGCCTCTAGTGAAAACTATGGCCCCGGGGTCTACTTTTATCATATTAAAATCCTAAAAATACCTTGATGCAATTTTATGTTATTTATTTTATTTTATATTTTGCTTTTATCTATCTATCAATCACTACACAATTTAATCTTGCAAGTAACCGCCGAGGGATTGACAACCCCTTGTTCGTGTTGGGTGCAAGGATTTCTTATTTATGTACTGGTGATGCTAACGAGGTGTTGCGTGGTTCTCCTACTGGATTGATGACCTTGATTCTTAACTGAGGGAAATACTTATTTCTACTGCACTGCATCATCCCCTCCTCTTCAAGGAAATCCCAACGCAACTCACAAGTAGCAGAACATTACCCTGCGCATGAATGGGTGCAGTGGGAACCCTAAACCTCTGACAAGGTGGGGGACAAATACTACCCGCTCTGCTGGGTTGTGAGCAGTTACTGGCTGGTTGCGTCAGGAGTGCGGGCGGCGACGTTGGTGGGGATGTATCCCGCACTGCGCATCTCCATGATAATGGCCTCTGTCATGATGCATCCACCCCCAATACCCTTGGATGGTGTCGGCCATGGCTAAATGAGGAAGATTGGATGCATTGAGGAGGAAGAAGGAAAGATTGGATCTGGGTGTTAGAACTCGAGATGGCAGCAGACGGGGGAAATGAGAGTGTGATTGTTGACGTTGTTGTCTTCTTACTCTTATAAGGTTGTTGAAAGGCCAAGAGACACCGTACTGCGCTGGTAAAAACGCCACTCCTCTATGAAAGATGTCGTTGTGCATATGGGGGGAAACAAAATCTTGATGATATCCCTAAGAAAACGGGCATGATCTCCACTTCGATGGGACGCGCGGTAAACAAACTGCCTTGGGCCACGATTTGGGGCATGCAGTAACTACCTGACCTGGCATGGGTTGTGCCACTTTGATAAAGTTGTGAGGCTAGGCGGCATTATTTGCACCTATGTGGTCGGCCTTCGAGGTTAAGTAACCCTACCTCCTTGGGCAAGGCATGATCTCGGCTAAGTCTTGTTTGCAAGATAGAACTTCTTCGAAGTGCGGTTCGAGAATCTTAAAGTCACAAAGGGGAACTCGTCTATCAAGCCAAGGACTTTGGATCCAAGGTTATCTTCATCAAGGAAATCGTCCTCGGCATAGAAGACCAGTTCAGGGGCTACTGAGGGTGTCGCTGGACTAGGGGGTGCTAACCTAGTCAGCCCATGCTCCTCGGGATGGGCCAGCGGGCCCTCATTCATCTCAAGGTGGACTTCGGAAGCTGCACGAGGGGGTGTGATCAAGGTTGCGTCTGTCGAAGACTTGACATACACTCCAAGACTTCTCCTACGGCCTCCACGCCAAGATACCGGCCTTGTAACCCTATATACCCTACCTGGCGTGTATATAAGCCAAAGGGGTTAGGCCGTACAGGGAATATCAACACAATCACGTTCACCTAGCCCTAGAGTTAGAACACATCGTACGATCTCGAGGTAGATCATCTCTGTATTCGATACATCACCATCAATATAAACAAGAGCAGGACATAGGGTTTTAAGTCTATCAAGAGAGCCCGAACCTGGGTAAATATCGTCTCCCTATTCCTGTTACCTTCGATCTGAGATCCATAGCTCGGGACACCCTACCCCGAGGTCTGCCTGATTTAACACCGACAGTCTCTCTCAAACAACCCTGCAATCAAGTACATGAAATCTCTTGTGTCCCCAAAACACCCAATGCAGTTGTCAATTGTATAGGTGCACTAGTTCCACGAAGAGCTGGTGATACAAGTGTAGTATGGATGGTAGAAATAGCTTTTCATAATCTGAATAAATAAAAATAGCAGGTAGCAAGTAGCAACCAGCAAGCAAAACTGTATATCGGTCCTTATAAATAAGGCCTAGGGTTCATCTTTCACTAGTGCAATCTCTTAACAATGCTAACATAATTGAATCATATAACAATCCCTTAGTGTACGATAAAGAATCACTCCAAAGTTCCTATCAGAGAAAGTAGGATGAAAACGTGTATCAACCTCTCTGCCTAGATTGCCCCAATGTCATCAAGGGAATCTACAAGTTGATTACCAAAACATATATCAAGTGACTCAATAGAATACCCCATTTTCACCATGGGTACCCACATGAAAGACATACATCAAGTGATCTCTAATCCAAATATTCAATCCAATGACAATGAAACCTGATGTCGCTTGAAACTACGTCGGTATTTCCCCAAAGAGGAAGGGATGATGCAGAACAACTACGGTATGTATTTCCCTTAGTTATGAAACCAAGGTATTAATCCAGTAGGAGAACCAACAACACTATGTAAATGGTACCTGCACACAAAGAACAAATACTTGCAACCCAATGCTTATGAGGGGTTCTCAATCCCTTCTAGGTCATGGCATTAGAAATTGGCAAGCTGATGGGAGACTTGACATGATCCTCCCCGGCAAAAATATAGATAATTTTGTGGTAGATTGGATAAATAGCTCTTTATAAAACACGAAATAAAAGATGCAAATAAAAAGTGGAGCAAGGTATTTTTGGGTTTTTGGAATAATAGATCTAAATATAAAAGCAAAAAAATAGATCTCAGAGCAAATATGGTAAAGAATAGACGAGGGGGCTAGATTTCACTAGTGGCTTCTCTCGAGAAATAGCACACGGTGGGTAAACAAATTACTGTTTGGCAATTGATAGAAGATCAAATAATTTTGACGATATCCAAGGCAATAATCAATATAAAGGCATGATACGTCTCCCACGTATCTATAATTTTTGATTGTTCCATGCTGTTATATTATCATTCTTGGATGTTTTATAATCATTTTATAGTCATTTTATATCAATTTTGTGTACTAACCTATTGACATAGTGCCAAGTGCTAGTTGCTATTTTTTTTGCATGTTTTTTACATCGCAGGTAATAAATATCAAACGGAGTCCAAACGCAGTGAAAATTTTTGTGGATTTTTTTGAACTAGAAGACATCCAATGGGCCGGAGAAGCGCCTGGGGGTGCTCTGAGGGGAGCACAACCCACCATGGCATGCCTGGAGGCCCAGGCGCGCCCCGGTGGGTTGTGCCCACCTCAGGTGCCCCTCGGACCGCCTCTTTTCTCTATAAATACCCCAATATTCCAAAAACACTAGGGGAGTGGACGAAAATCAATTCCAGCTACCGCAGAGTCTAGAACCACCAGATCCAATCTAGACACAATCACGGAGGGGTTCACCACTTCCATTGGTGCCTCTCCGATGATGCGTGAGTAGTTCTTTGTAGACCTTTGGGTCCGTAGTTAGTAGCTAGATGGTTTCCTCTCTCTCGTTTGATTCTCAATACAATGGTCTCTTGGAGATCCATATGACGTAATTCTTTTAAGGTGTGTTTGTTGGGATCCAATGAACTTTGAGTTTATGATCAGATCTATCTCTTTGTATCCATGAAAGTTATTTTAGTTTCTTTGATCTCTTATATGCATGATTGCTTATAGCCTCGTATTTCTTCTCTGATATCTGGGTTTTGTTTGGCCAACTTGATCTATTTATCTTGCAATGGGAAGATGTGCTTTTTAGTGGGTTCGATCTTATGGTGCTTGATCCTAGTGACAGAAGGGGAACCGACATGTATGTATCATTGCTACTAAGGATAAGATGATGGGGTCTATTTCTACATAAATATACCTTGTCTACATCATGTCATCGTTCTTATTGCATTACTCCGTTTCTCCATGAACTGAATACACTAGATGGATGCTGGATAGTGGTCGATGTGTGGAGTAATAGTAGTAGATGCAGGCAGGAGTCAGTCTACTAATCTTGGACGTGATGCCTATATAATGATCATTGCCTGGATATCGTTATGATTATTTGAAGTTCTATCAATTTCCCAAGAGTAATTCGTTTACCCACCGTTTGCTATTATTCTCGAGAGAAGCCACTAGTGAAATCTATGGCCCTCGGGTCTCTTTCTCATATTATCTGCCTGTCAGGACCCTGATTCCAAGTCACAACGATCTAGATGGTAACACCTCATATCACTTTGCGGCCTCACGCATGGTATTCCCACGGGTGTCGCCTTACCATGGCCCGGGACCGTTTGCACCTTTTGGCTCACGTATATGGTAGTGTCACTAGCATCCATATGACAGAGAACCCGGGCCGACATGGCTAGTCGTGAACCCAAAGCGGCACTAACCCATGGAGACAGGCATACATGAATCAACTTCGAGCATGTCGGTCAGCAGCGTGTGAATCTGGGCTGTAGCACTGGGCTAACAGGACTTCGGAAAACCGGGCTGTAGCAGGCTAGGCAGGACTCCGGATGTCACCGCGTGACATTTCCCCGAAGGGACAGACACAGGAACAAAGTGAAACACATGCCGGCCAGTCAAGTGTCCTGAGCAGTAGTGCTGGGCTAGCAGGACTTCGGTGAACCGGGATGTAGCGGACTACTATGGCTCATGGAAGCACTAGACTGCATTTCCCCATAAGAGAGGCTGCCAAGGATAAACAACTAGATTGTCGGATCCCACACATACCAAGCATTTCAATCATACACACAATATGCTCGATATGTGTAAATACAACATGGCATCACAACATAACTCTACGACTCAAGTATTTATTCATTAGGCTCCGAGGAGCGAGATATTACAAACATGGGTCTCATGACCCAACAATCATAGCATAGAAAAAAGCACATGCGTAAGCTTAACATGTCTGAGTACAGACATCTATAAATGAAAAAGGCTAAGAAGACTGACTATCTACCAGATCCTGCCGAGGGCACAAGATCGTAGCTGAGGTATCAAGCTAAACGTCGAAGTCCATGTGGAACTACTAGCGAGACTGAAGTCTCTCTGCAAAACATAAATTAAGCAAACGTGAGTACAAATGTACCCAGCAAGACTTACATCAGAACTAACTACATATGCATCGGTATCAACAAAGGGGTAGTGGAGTTTAACTGCAGCAAGCCAGCTTTGACTCAGTGGCTAACCTAAACTACGACTGCAAGCAACTCTTTGAGGTGGCGCACACAAGTCCACATATTCACCATATCAATACACCACTATGGATCCGCTCCCATCTCCCTACGAGAAGGCCATCCATAGCACTCACGCTTATCTTGCGAGTTTTAGAGTATCCACTTCAAGTTATCTATGAACTATGCAAGGGGTCCAAGTTTCCATATCCGAGGAATCTGGCTATTCGAATAGATAATGATAACCCTGCAGGGGTGTACTTCTTCACACACGCTCCCACCACTTATCGTCGTTTACACGACATGTACTCGGCAACCTTCAAGCGGAAGCCCAACGAGGGTGTCGGCCACGACCTACCTAAACACTCAAGTCTCTAGTCCAGGTTTATCGCCTCTCCATGTTCCATCCACAGGGAGTCCGGCCGAGGTTTCCACGTACGGCCCGAACGATGTGAACAGGGTTCCCGAGACACCAAACGGGCGCCCGGTACACCGTGCCACTGTGTATCTACCGCATCATAGCCCACCCCTAGGGTCAGCGCTACGCACGGCCGCCAACACATAACCTACAAACACCAGAAACTAGTTGCAACTCCTGGACAGAGTACTAGGGTGATTAAGAAGCCGAGAGGGTTAATTAAGGATCCCAATGAGTGGTAGTAGCTGTTCATGGATCACAGACACAGAACTCGGTTCCTAAGAACGGTTTCAATGAGACAACCCACCATGTACTCCTACATGGCCTCTCACCGCTACCTTTACCAAATCATGTTCACACACTTAGCTCACACACAGTAGGACATGTTCATCACCATTCTAATTCATTCCCAATGAATTAGACCCTACACAACTCTATGCAATAGCAGGCATGACAAACAAGCATGAATGAGTAGGCACATTAGGGCTCAAACAACTCCTACTCATGCTAGTGGGTTTCATCTATTTACTGTGGCAATGACAGGTCATGCAGAGGAAAAGGGGTTCAACTACCGCAGCATGTAACAGTTGAATTGTTGTTGTCCTAATGCAGTAAAAGAGAGAAGGAGCGAGAGAGTGGGATGGTATCGGAATGAACAAGGGGGTTTTGCTTGCCTGGCACTTTTGAAGATGATATAGCTCTTCATCGGTGTCATCGAACACGTCGTCAAAACATACGCCTACCGAGGGGGGGACAATCACTGGCAACACAGGAAGAATACAATCAATGCAATGCACATTATGATGCATGATCATGACATCTCAATATGCTGTGATTTGAGCTAATGCAACTAAAACCAGATTAAATGAAGTTGGTTTGAACCAAAGATTCAAATTCAACTTCATATGAGATTATTTAAATGCCACTTATTTGATTTGACCTGATCAGCAGGCATAAGTTGTTCAAACATGCATGATAATGCCATAATCGGATTCTTTGTATTTTCCTGATCATTTTTCATATATAAATCTTTGCATTTGGAGTTATGGTTGATTTTCTATGATTTTTACAAGTTTAGGAAATTTTTTGGAATTCCTGAATTATTTTTAATCCAGAAAATCATTTCTGCATCAGCATGAAAGCGACATGATGTCACCAGGTCAACCGTGGCTGACTGGGGTCAAACCTGACCAGTGGGGTCCACTGGTCAGTCACACAGTGCTGTCTCGAGTCAACGACAGGTGGGACCGGTCAAAGGCCACGTCAGCAAAGTCAATGCTGACGTGTGGGTCCACTGGAATCAAAGTAAGTCCAATTAATTTCGTTAGTAGGTTAAATAAACCTGTGGGGCCCGGCTGTCATTGGCTCAGGTGCTAACCTAATTGGCAATTAGTGCCTAATGGCTGGATTAGGCCGGCGGTTACTCGTCGGCGTAAGCTGAGGCGGCGGCGTTCCCCGTCCGGCCAACTCCGGCAAAGGGAGCAAACGGGGTTGGGCGTGTTGGAACCGGAGCAAGGGTGCACGTCGGTTGGTGGCCTCGGGCGATGCTAGGGTGGCCGGGAACGTTGACGGCGTCGAGTTCCACGGCAGCACAGCTGCGGCTTGCACGGGCACGAGGGCTAGGGTGCATGAGCGGACGACCTGAGGCGCGCTACGGCTTCCTGAGAAAGCCCGGAGCACGACTGCGTGCTTGGATTGGCCAGGAAGGGTGGCTACTGATGGAGAGCTTCGCGACGGCGGTAGCAAGCTCCGGCCGAGGTGGAAACCACGACTGGGGGGAGAAAAGGACGGAGGGGAGAGGGGCGAAGGAAGAGGGGCTCACAGGGAACCCGTAGAGAAGCTCTTCATGCTCGGGGATGGCTTGGACGGAGCGAATCGACGCCGGCGGTCTCGGACGTCCGAGGTTGAAGACGACGGTGGTGAGGATGATGCACGGCTCCCGGCGAAGCATGGCTCGGCATGGACGAAGAGGACGATGTGGTGGATCTCGCAGACACAACGAGCAGTCGAGGGGAATGGGGTGGCTATGCGAACGGCGACGGTGAGCTTGCAGTGGCTTTGGCCATGGTGCGGAGCAGGCACGGGAGAGAATGAGCAAGAGAGGGAGCGATCCCCACGGGCTTGGGGGTATCGTGGCGTCGTCCAGAGAGGGCCAGGGCAAAGCGACAAGCAGGAGGTGGCCGATGATTGCGCGCGCGCGTCGGGCACGCGCTCATCCTCCTGGCAGAGGAGGAAGACGACAGGGGAGGAGGTGGTGGTGGGCTGGGCCCGTGAAGCTGGGCCGGCAACAGGTAGGTGGGCCGAGGTAAGTGCCAGGTTAGTCCTTCTCTCTCTCTCTCTTTCTCTCTCTCTCTCTTTTATTTAGTTTATGTTTTCTATTTTTCTGTAATTGTTTTGACTTAATTAAAAATGCTAAAGCACTTTGTAAAATGCTGCAATAATTTGTGGACACTCTATGGATTATTCTAGTGGCCCACATTTAATTTCAGCATTATTTGAGCATTTAAATTATTTATAGTGTTTAAATGCCCAAATTCAAATACTTTATGATTTAATTCAAAAATCTAGGAATGACCTATAAATATGTTCAACATTTTTGGCAGAGGTTTTCACCTTTATCAGAAATCATGAACATTTCCAAAGGGCATTCTGGGTCACTGAAAAATATTTTATTTGGACCTAGTTTGATTTGATCTGGTGCTAGGGTTTGAGCATCCCCATTTCATATTTAAATGAAATTTAACATGGTGCATGGATGCTTTAATGCAACTAATGGCAAGCAATTCTAGGGCTGTGACATTGCCTTTGCGATCTATTTAATTTGCCTTTTATTTTCAGATCTATTAAACCAAAAATACAAAAATACCTTGCTGCAATTTATTTTATTTGGCATTCGAGCTATCAATATTTACAACTCTCTCACATCCCTTTGCCAATTGCTGGCGCCGCTACCCGAAAGGGATTGGCAACCCCTTTCACACGTCGGGTTGTGAGTATTTGTTACTTGTGTGTAGGTGATGTTTATGTAGTGTTGCTTGGTTCTCCTACTAGTTCGATAAACTTGGTTTCATCACTGAGGGAAATACCTACCGTTGATGTGCTGCATCATCCCTTCCTCTGTGGGGAAATACCGACGTTGCTTCAAGCCGCATAAAAAGGAATTTCTGGCGCCATTGCCAGGGAGGATCATCTACATCTACCATGTTCCTAATCACAAATCCCATCTCCCCGCAATTTACATTATTTGCCATTAGCCTCTCATTTTCCTCTCCTCCACTTCACAAAAAATTGCCGTTTTTTGCCCCCTCTTTTTCGTTCTTCATTTTCTTGTCGGATCTGTTTTTTGGTGCAATTTTGTTGCGTAGTAACCATGGCTCAAGAGAACACCTAGTTGCGTAGTCACTGTGCCAAGTTAGAGCATACACCTCGGGGGGGAATAGGAGTGGTCATTTGTCTCTGAATCCTCCTCTGAGGAGCTATCCATAACCAGCGAGATATGAGCTTTGTCAGATAGCATTATCTGCTCTGAAGACCTTGTTTTCACTCCAAATTTTTCCATCACCGTGTCAAATGGCTGATGCACACGAAGAGTAGTTGAATGTACTAACATTGTTGGCAAATGTAATACATAATGAAAAAGGATGGCGTGATATAATTCACATATAATATGATTGGCTAAATAGGATGGCATTGCAAAATTCACATATATGATGCCTGGCTGAACAAGATGGCATTGCATAATTCACATATACGATATAGAAACTAAATAGATGGCATTCACATAAAGCATGTCTAAACTAACAAGATGGCATATTTGATGTATAAAGTGAGCAATGCAAGGCACCATATGCATGATATGACCAACATCAGCATGCCAAGTTAGAGCGGAGACCTCAGGGGGTAAATAGGAGTGGTCTACTCCGTCCGAATCCCCCTCAGAACAGGTATCTTCCTCTTGATTACTATCTAAAATGCATGGACGGGGGCTGCCTTTGCGCGAACCATGGAGCGACGTCTGCATGAAATTTTATTGATATGCAAGGCTCGTCTCTTTTGCTCTACATGTTCAGTTCCATTGTGTATAATAACTGACATGCATAGGAATAAAACATAGTGAGATTATGTATGGAGTGCATGCAGAAATCCAGAGTGATGGTATAAACTTGTGGATACACCCAAAACCGATGATAGTAGGCAGATGATGGCTTCAGTTAAAAAATATAGATAATAGCGTCTTTAATGTTTGTTTCCCACCCAACATGAAACTCATAGTAGACACTAGAGATTAACCAGATAGTACACAGATATGATTGATTGCGGCCCCGATATGTACCCCACAACCATTTAAAAACTCAAGTTTGAGCATTAGTTTGGAGCTGACTCAGAGTCTAATCGATGAACAGGACGATAAAGTAGCATGTAATATTGAGCGATGCATAACGTAAGCAGACATGAAAGAGTGGGACCTCTCTTGCGGACCCATGTAAACCTCAAGGTCATCTGCTCAGTGGATGATGGTAATGCAGTTATCGTGGCTGCCGGTAGCAGGGAATAAAATCTGAGGTGGCGAAAGACGGTCTGCAGGGTGGATCCCTGTTGTGGTGGACCCTTCTATCACTGGAGCAGCTGAGCTGGGGTGGATGACGGCGCGGCAGGAGCGGGACAAACCACACAAGGTTTTCTTTGACAACTACCTGTAAGAAAAGTAACTTTTTAAGGGCTCGTTTGAATTGGAGGATTCTAACAATGCAGGGGTAGGAAATACACAGTAATAGGATAGGAATGCATGTGCAAAATAGAGAATGTAAAACCACAGGATTTGTATCAACCTGGGTGTTTGGTTCACAGGAATCCAAAGAAGCATGGTCAAATTAAGTCAAACCACAAGAAATATACAGTTATAATGCTATTATACTACTATCACTTAGTCTTGTTCTTCATGAATAGGAATTTGAAAAGGAGGGCCAAGTGGATATTAAAATTCCTATAGTTTTTCTATGAAAGAGACACTAAAGGAACAAATCCTACAGTTTTCCTTTGCTCCATTCCTTTGAACCAAATGCATTAATAGTAGTCCCATAGGGAACTTTCCAATTCCTATGTTTTTCCTTCAATTTTCCTTTCAACCACTGGCAATTCTAGTAGGCAGGTATGAACATGCAAAAGCCTACACTCCAAAAAAAATTTGTGCTACTTATACTACTTTGCACACAGGCCGCTGCCCTGCTAACTCAACTCCCAGGCCGATCTACACATGCACAGCTCAAACACGCAGAAATAAATAATGATGGCTTTCGAGAGAGTCCATCATGGATAGCTAAGTTGCCTACTACCTTAATGCTTGTTATATAGGAGAAACTAATCGTATTTCGCGTTAGTACGTGTGCTCAGTGGACAATATATATAACATGTAGAGTAAAAAAGTAATGCAGCAAGTGTACAACCTCTTTGGCGAAGCCATGTCGATCTCAGCTTCATTGGGTTGGTTGCTAAGGATGTTGCAACTGATGTGGCAGTCGGAGGAGGGGAAGAAGATCTTAGGCGCCTGCAGATGGAGCCAAAGGTACTGCTTCGCTGTGATGGAGGGTTTCGTCGGTGGAGCAGCTCTGGTGAGGTGTACGACGGTGAGGCTGAAGTAGGACGAGAGAGACAATGTTAACCTAAACCGGTATTCTAATAGCATCTCCAATAGATGATGTAAAATACATAACCAAAAAGTGCTAGGTGTAAAATACATGAGCCTCTCATCTCTAAACTTAACTATCGAAACTGAATTTAATTGTTGAAACTGAATTTTACTATCAAAACTGAATTTTGCTTTCGAAACTGAATTTTACTGTCGAAACTGAACGCACTAGTAGCAGAAAAGCAGTGCACTAATAGTTTCAGCCGCTCGAGCACTAGTGGCAGAGTAGCAGTGATCTAAATCGGTAGCGGCTCTAGCAAGGTCCGTACTACTAGAGAGCAGCCGGGGTAGCATAGCAACGCATGCGAGAGCCAGGGCAGCTAGTTGTGTAGCAGCATCTCGGATAGCAGCAACAGGATCTCGAGAGAGTCAGAGCTGTTGTTCGTGCAGCAGTAACGCGAGCAAGAGTAGACCTGCAGCACAAGGAAGATCAAGAGAAAGAGTAGCTACGTGAGCAAGAGCCAGAGCAGACTAGGCAGGGGAGCGAGAGCAACAGCAAGAGCAGTAGCGCGGGCAAGAGCCAGACCAGACCTGGCAGGGGACCGAGAGCAAGACCAGAGCAGCAGCGCGAGCGAGAGCTGAAGTAGCAGCAGCAGAGCTAGCGAGAGCCGGAGCAGCAGCAGCTCCGACTGATGTGGACATCGCCATCAAGGGAGCGACGCCATGGAGGAAGTGGCCAGCGACACCGCGGTAGATGGAGCCGCGCCATGGCAGCTCGGGACCGAGCGCCAGTATCACCATGAGATCGAAACAAGAAGAAAATGTAGCAATTAGTGTAGAACCTCATTGGTGGCACCGATTAGGCCTCAGCTTCATCCGAGGAATCGGTGATGGTGCTGCTCTTCCGGTGGTGTAGATGAAGACGGTGATGTGGGAATGGCGGTGGTGTGAAAGACGAGGCAAACGTCGCGGCAGCTTCTTGGAGGTGGAGGATGGGGTAGCTGAACCGGCAAGACGATGAGATCGATGACGGATACTCATCCGGTGCGGTGGATGAGGGACGTCAAGCTGTTGCGATGGATGATGTCGTCGGGGAAGTGGCTTCGGATAGGTGGCGGACGAAGGAGGGTGTAGGGTTTCGTGGGTTATCGCGGCCTCGGTGTACGAATGGGGCGGAGGGGATGGGAGGGGAGAACCATGGCTTAGGGACGCGCTTGTCTGAAATGTGAGGTAAGTTATGAAAGTAGGCCCACTGATTTGAACTAGCTGGTTCTTTTGATTCAAGGGTATGACGGGAATTTCACATGTCAGGATTTCGCAGGAGGTGGGAGTTTTCGCACGTGTTGTAATTTTGGGATAGCTAGGCACGGGTTTGAGATGGATGGAATTTTAGGAGCACAATGAGACAAAGAGATATCTTAAAATTTCAGGATAACAAGGCGGGGTTGAAATTCTCGGACAAGCCTAACGTGTACTGTACCAAATCAATTCAAACTTCCCTTGACGAAAAAAACAAAAAGAAATCAATTCACACCACGCAAAAGAGTCTAGTACCGTTTTACTGTATGAGTTACTAAAATGCCATTCAAAACTTTGAATCCATGTTATGTTCAATTAAAATATTTTTCTACGTGTATAATTCATGCAACCTGCTACTCAAATGAACATTTTAGTGCATTCCAAATGTATATAGTACTGCTTCAATATGAACTTTTAATTTGTTTCTCTATTTGAATAAGATCTACAATCATGATTGTTGTCAAGTTAAACAATTTGAATTCATTTCTCTATTTTAATAAGATCTACATTCATCATCATTGTCAAGTTAAACCATCGTTTATCTTCACAGCACACCACATGATTACTATCGAGTTAGATATGAACTATGTGTACTAAATGAACTCGAACTTGATTTTTTGAATCCACTTTATGCCGATTTCAAATAACAGTACATTTCAAGATCTAGCTAGATCTTCAAATAAAAGTACATGTCTCATATGTATAATGTGTTTATCACATAATGTATGGTGCCCCGCCCCCTACATCTACAAGTATTAGCTATGAGTTGCCAACACCGCACAATATCACAAACTCAAATAAAATGGGAGATTGTTCGATATATAGTATGGTTTAGATTGTTCGATATTTAGTTGTGAGCTGCAAACGCCACACATGAGCACAAATTTAAATAAAATGGGAGATTGTTCGATATATAGTATGGTTTAGATTGTTTGATATTTAGCTCTGAGTTGCAAACTGAAAGTGCAACTATCCCTGGGTGGTTTTGGTAATTATTAACAACATAAAACTCATTGATCTAACACTATTTCAAGATGATAATTTCAGAAAGTTCAATGATTGGCATGGCATGTATTAGGAATGTGGACCCCTCAAAATGCTAAGGACACACATTGGCTCAAGCTCAAGATTCTACATTTTAATTTTAGTGATCCAAGATAACATTGAGTCCATAGGAAAAGCCAATACTATTAACATGGGATGAGGTGTTGTTTAATGGCTTGCTTGCTCAAAATGCTTAGTGATATGCTCCAAAAATCCTCAACCACTTTCTCATATCCACATATGTCCCAAACCCAAAGTCAAACTCGGCCCCACCAAAATTTTCTATCTGGTGCCATCGAGTTCACTTGAGATAGCCACTGCCAGAAACCCTAGTCATATCGGTCTCACCGATAGGGATCTCGGTCTCACCGAGATGGGATTACAAACTCTCTGTTTCCCTTCGTAACATTTAAGTTAAACCAAGATGAGCGACCGGTCCCACTGAGTTCGTAATGCAAACTCTCTGTTTCCCTTTCGTAACGTTTCGGTCTCACCGAAATGAGCGATTTGGTCCCACCGAGTTTGCCTGACCAACTCTCTGGTTAGCCTATTACCAAAATCAGTCCCACCAAGTTTGTGTAATTAGTCTCAACGAGATAACGCTATGCCCTAACCCTATAGAATCGGTTCCACCGAGTTGACATGTCGGTCCCACCGAAATGCCTAATGGTCACATTATGAACTGAATCAGTCTGACCGAGTTTTCTGATTTAGTCCCACCGAGTTTAGTAAATTGTGTGTAACATTTAGATTTTGTGTGGAGGCTATATATACCCCTCCACCCTTCCTTCATTAGTAAGGAGAGCCATCAGAACGTGCCTACACTTCAGCATTCATTTTCTGAGAGAAAACCACCTACTCATGTGTTGAGACCAAGATATTCCATTCCAACCATATGAATCTTGATCTCTAGCCTTCCCCAAGTTGCTTTCCACTCAAATCATCTTTCCACCAAATCCAAATCAGTAAGAGAGATTTGAGTGTTGGGGAGACTATCATTTGAAGCACAAGCGCAAGGACTTCATCATCAACACACCATCTATTACCTTTTGGAGAGTGGTGTCTCCTAGATTGGTTAGGTGTCACTTGGGAGCCTCTGACAAGATTGTGGAGTTGATCCAAGGAGTTTGTACGGGCAAGGAGATCGCCTACTTCATGAAGATCTACCCTACTGAGGCAAGTCCTTCGTGGGCGATGGTCATGGTGGGATAGAAAAGGTTGCTTCTTCGTGGACCCTTCGTGGGTGGAGCCCTCAGTGGACTCGTGCTATCGTTACCCTCCATGAGTTGAAGTCTCCATCAACGTGGATGTACAATAGCACTACCTATCGGAACCACGCCAAAAATCTCCGTGTCTACATTGCGTTTGCTCTCTCCAAACTCCTCCCTTTACCTTCATATGCAAATGTTTTACATTCCGCTGCTATACTCTTAGACTTGCAAGTGTAGGTTGATTGCTTGACTTGTGCTAAGTTGCTAAAATCTGCCAAGACATAAAATTGGGAAAAGGCTAGATTTTTATTTGGTCAAGCACTCTAATCACCCCCCCCCTCTAGACATACTTTCGATCCTACAAGTGGTATCAGAGCTTTCGTCTCCATTTGCCTTGATTTCCATAGCTTTTGGTGATCATAGCCTTGGTTTCACAACCTAGGAGAGTATGGCGTTTAGCGAGGGAAATTACCACCAGAGAGGTCCTTACGTTGATGGTACTAGTTTTGCTAGTTGGTAGCATAAGATGAAAATGCATATTGTTGGACATAACCCCGCCGTTTGGGCTATTGTGTGTACTGGCTTGCAAGGTGAATTCTTTGATGGGAGAGAACCGAACCATGAAGCTAGTGTGGAAGAGTTGGAGATGCTGCAATACAATGCTCAAGCTTGCGATATCCTCTTTAATGGATTGTGCCCCGAAGAATTTAACAAAATCAGCCGTCTTGAGAATGCAAAGGAAATTTGGGATACTTTGATTGATATGCACGATGGTACCGACTCCGTCAAGGAATCCAAATTGGATGTGCTCCAATGTCAACTTGACAAGTTCAAAATTAAGGATGGTGAAGGTGTCGCTGAAATGTACTCTAGGCTTGGTCTCATCACAAATGAGATTGCTGGCTTAGGAAGTGATGAGATGACCGATAGATTCATCATCAAGAAGTTCCTAAGAGCCATGGATGGAAAGTATGATACCGTGTGCACATTGATCCAAATGATGCCCGACTACAAAGATCTCAAACCTACAGAAGTCATTGGAAGAATTGTTGCTCATGAGATGTCACTCAAGGATAAGGAAACGCTTCATAACAAGTCAAGTGGTGCTTACAAAGCCTCAGGAGATGCTCCTACATCATCAAGTGAGAAACAAGCATTCAATGAATAATTGAGCCTGATGGTGAAGAACTTCAACCAGTTCTACAAGAGTAGAAGCAAGGAAAGAAGTTCCAAGTCAAGGTGCTACAATGACAAAAGATCTTCGAGTCGTGAACGTAATTGCTACAATTGTGGAAGACCTGGACACTACTCCAATGAGTGTATGGCTCCCTACAAAAGAAGAGAAGATTCACCCAAAAGGAGAAGTAGAAGAGAAGAATCACCACCAAGAGAGAGAAGTGGTAGAGATGACCGTTATGAACGAAGAACATCATGGAGAAGCAAGAATTCAGAAAGGAAGGACAAACCATCAAGGAGCTACACAAAACGAAGACATCAAGCTCATGTTGGTGAATCGGTATTCGGCTCCGACTCTGACAATCACTCCGAGAGAACTTATCACTCTGACTCCGAATTTACTCAAGATGAAGGTGTTGCCGGTCTAGCACTTGTGTCAACCAACTCCTACAACATATTTGACTCACCAAATGAAGGAATTGGAAGATGCTTCATGGCTAAAGGTCAAAAGGTATCACACCCGGAGTATGTTGATTTCAATAGTGATGAAGATGATTTGCTAGGTGATGATGATCTACTTGTTGACAACTCTAGTGATGAAAACTATGATGAACTTGCTACTAATCATGCTAATCAAGATAAAACGAATGATGATGATAAGAAGGAGATTGAGTGTCTAACTAAAGAACTAAACACTGTTAAGTTAGCTCATGAAACTACCTTGGAGAATCATTGAGAGGTTTTAAAGACTCATGAGAAGTTACGCTTTGAAAAGCTCAACCTTGAGAAAGAGCATGGGTTCTTAAAAGCAATCAATGATGATCTTTGCAAGAAAAGTTCTTCTTACATTGCCAAGCGTTTTCTCTTGTCTACTTACATGCCACATGTTAAATCTAGCAACAAGAATAAGAAAGATTCTTATTCTAGTAGTAACAACAATCATGTTAAATCCAATATTGTTGCTTCTAGTAGTTCTCTTGATTCCACTAAATTTTCTCTTAGCCAAGTTACACTTGAGCAAGAAAATAGCTTATTGAAGGGAATTATAGAAAAAAGGTGTCTACAAGAGTCTTGCCGGAAGTACGCAATTTGAGGAAATTGTACGCAAGAAAGGAAGGCACTGGAAGAATCAAGGTATTTGTTTTGAATGAAAGTTCAATGCCAATGGAGTTGAGTGGGAAGAAGATAAATACCCCAAGACAAAGTTTGTTCCTCATCAAGAGAAGTATGATCCTACTTCATTCCGAGGGACACAAGCTCAAGATGATCTTCCACCACAAGACCACAAGACCACTAGCAAAAAGGCAAGGACAAGCTTCAAGAGGAGATTGATGCATTTGAAGAAGCTCCCAAGGCCTTGGTCAAGTGGGTTCCCAAAACTACATCAAGTTCTACTTCATCAAGTATGACTACAACTCCAAGGGTCCAATCAAGATGATGTGGATCCCAAAGAAGAAGAACTAGAGAGTTCTTGAGGGTGACTCCGCCAACATACTTCACTCATATCACTTTCGCGAGAACAAGTGTAAACAACTTCCACATCTTGCACTAGTTCAAAGATTCGCAAACACTCTTGTTGGTAAGACAAGGGACAAGGTAACCTAATGCTTTCATGGACATCATCTTGTGTGTACATCACTCTATGTCTATGGATATCCTTGTTTGTTCCTTGTGGGACTAACCCGTGTAGGTATTGCAAGTGCAACTCACTCCAATGGATTGCTCCAAATGATCTACATCAACATTGCGCATCCATATCTGCAATATCTACATGAAGTCATTATCGACAAAACCCATGGTTAGTTCATCCCTTTTAGGGGGGATATCACATCTAGGGGGAGATTTACTCTAAAAATTGAGCTAAAGCAACTCTAAAGGTGTGAATACTACAATGCTTTATGTAAAAGTGGTAACCCCACATGTGCTTAAACGATGAGTATGACCTACAATCAAATGTTCTCATTTGACTCCGAAGTCAATATACTCATATATAGATGACCTAGTCATCGCCAATTTCTTGATAGATGCTAGAGTGTTTGTGCATGGTCTGCCACATATTTCATTTTCCATTTTATTGTGTGAGCATGTTGATGCATATTTTACTCATTCGAGGACATCCACTTGTTGTTTTGATTGATTGGAATTTTCTCTTTTGCTAAGTGGATGGACAAGAATGCCTAAGAACCTCCTCTAGCTATCTATGATTTTCTCATCTCAAACTCTATTCATGCTACATCACAAAGTTTGACCAAGTCAGATTCGAAGCACTCTGTGTGAGGAGCACTCGGAGTCCCCGATTCATCATAGACTTAAACTTCCAAAACCTCTCTGTGCATTTCGGTCTGACCGATCCATCCTTTTCGGTCACACCGAGTTCAATGAGTTGATCTAGGTTTTCAATCTCGTTGTAACAGATTTGAACTTTTAGGTCACACTGAGTTGCAGCAATCGCTTGCGATTCTACATCTCGGTGCCACTGAGTTGTTCTGCTCGGTCACACCGACAGGGTCGGGATATATATACTGACGGGTTGAATTTTGGAAACTTCTCCAAAACTCTTTGTCCCGCGCGTGTCCTGCTCTGCTGTCTCAGGTCTCTGGATCGTCTCCTTGTCGCTAGCGACCTCCTGCCGCTGATCTCCGTCGCCGCCAACAGTATTCTACCCCGCCGTTGTCGCTGTAGTGAATTCCCGCCGAACTAGGGTATGAGTTTGACTTTATGTGCTAATTCCCCATTTCGATTCTTAGCTCATTGCTTTGCCATGATTCGCACAAAGTAGGAAATCAATCTATCCAAAGAAAACTCCCTTTAAGTTAGGTTTGATTCGAAAGTTTAGGGTTAGGTCTCCGCCGAACTCATCTCGGACCGACCGAGTTGTAGAAATCGGTCTCACCGATTTGGCTTAGGCCATTGCACATGCGCTTTTCAGTCTGACCGAAAATTGCAAATCGGCTTAGGCCATGTGCTTTTCAGTCTATGAAACCCTAGCAATCTCGGAGCCACCAAACTGTGACTCGGTCTGACCGAGTGTCGGTGGGAATGACACCTATGGGATCACTGGGATCCCTTCTATGGTCAGCGGGTGTGGGGTCTTGAGAAGAGCAGGTTTAGGAGCGAGCACACGGATCGTTTACCCAGGTTTGGGCCATGAGGATACGTACAACCATAGTCCTGCTTTGGTGGATGTATTGTGTGTTCTTGAGCTTTTTGAACTAGCTACGGTGGCTGTGCCGTTCCAAAAAGCCAGACCCCTCTCCTAGTCGCCTCGGGCCTCCTTTTATAGGAAAAAGGTGTTGCCACAGTGGCACACAGGAGGTGGAAAGGCCTACAGTGCACGAGCTTATCGCACGGCATTATGGGACAAAGTGCATTAAATGCGCTACATAGGTGTCCATTAGCTTTATCGGGGCCGTCGCCGCTCTGCCTCGCTTCGACACGCGCCCAGGCTAGTGATGCATGAAGCGCCATGTAGGCAGGCAAGCAGCTGAGGTGGTATGGTGGTAGGGCCTTCATGAAGATCTGCATGCCGCCACGCGGGTGCTTGCTGATTTGGCCTGGAAGCTGCATGTTGCCACCCAGGCGCCTGGCCAGTTGGTTGGGCTGGCAGCTGCATGCGAACGACGGTGGAGTCTTGGCTGGTGCGGGCCTGACAGTGGTCCTGTTGGTGTCTTCGGCAAGAGCCTTGCCGTGGGCCCGGCAAGGGTCTTGCCGTGGTGTCGTAGTCGTCCCCGGCAAGACGCTTGCCGGGGGTCTTGTGGATTTCCCTGGCGAGGATCTCGTCGTCTTCTAATCCTCATATGATCTTTTGTGTTTATGATCTTGACAAAGATCTGTATGCCACCACAGAGGTGCCTCCCGAGCCCTGGTACCAATTTAGTTGATTAGGTCGGAGCCTGTGGGCTCAAGGGTGGCTCGCTCTACTGGTGTTGGGCAAGTTGCCCCGACAAGGCTCTTGTTGGGGCTACGGGGGGCCGCCTCGGCAAGGATCTTGCTGAGGGAGTCCACCTCGCCCTCTTGCCCTCTTGTGCTTCTGGTCTTGGTGTCGCCTTGGTTGTCTTGTGCTTCGGCTTGTCTCCGGCTTCCCTCCTCTGCCCTGCTAAGCGTGGCCGCGGCGCGTGGCTCTGACTGCCAGTACACAAGTAAAGGGGTCAAAAGGAGACCCCTACTTTTGTACACCTACCGGGCCTGAGCCACACATAAGCGCGGCGCGTTGTTGGGTTAGGCCCAAAACGGCGCGCGGGTAGGTGGGGCGGATTTTACCGCAGAAACTTCTCGCGTTTCCCCACGACCCGCGTTGAACGCGCGACGTGGAGGGTCATGCGTGACGTGGGGGTCATGCGTGGGGTGGTTCAAGCTCAAGACTCTACATTTTCATTTCAGTGATCCAAGATCACAATGAGTCCATAGTGTTGGGGAACGTAGTAATTTCAAAAAATTACCTACACACATGCAAGATCATGGTGATGCATAGCAACGAGAGGGGAGAGTGTTGTCCACGTACCCTCGTAGACCGAAAGTGGAAGCGTTAGCACAACACGGTTGATGTAGTTGTACGTCTTCATGATCCAACCGATCAAGTACCGAACGCACGGCACCTACGAGTTTAGCACATGTTCAGCCCGATGACGTCCCTCGAACTCCGATCCAGCCGAGTGTTAAGGGAGAGTTTCGTCAGCACGACGGCGTGGTGACGATGATGATCTACCGACACAGGGCTTCAACTTAAGCACCGCTACAGTATTATCGAGGTGGACTATGGTGGAGGGGGGCACCGCACACGGCTAAAATATCAAACGATCAATTGTTGTCTCTAGGGTGCCCCCCTGCCCCCGTATATAAAGGAGCAAGGGGGGAGGTGCGGCCGACCTAGAGGGGGCGTGCCAGGACGAGTCCTACTCCTACCGGGAGTAGGACTCCCTCCCTTTTCCTTGTTGGACTAGGAGTGGAGGGGGAAAGAGGAGGGAGAGAGGAAAGGAAGGGGGGCGCCGCCCCCCTCTCCTTGTCCTATTCGGACTAGGGGGGAGGGGCGTGCGGCCCTGCCCTGTCCGCCTCTCCTCTTCTCCACAAGGCCCACTATGGCCCATTAAGCTCCCGGGGGGTTCCGGTAACCTCCCGGTACTCTGGTAAAATCCCGATTTCACCCGGAACACTTCCGATATCCAAACATAGGCTTCCAATATATCAATCTTCATGTCTCGACCATTTTGAGACTCCTCGTCATGTCTGTGATCTCATCTGGTACTCCGAACAACCTTCGGTACATCAAAACATATAAACTCATAATATAACTGTCATCGAAATGTTAAGCGTGCGGACCCTACGGGTTCGAGAACTATGTAGACATGACCGAGACACGTCTCCGGTCAATAACCAATAGCGGAACCTGGATGCTCATATTGGTTCCCACATATTCTACGAAGATCTTTATCGGTCAGACCGCATAACAACATACGTTGTTCCCTTTGTCATCGGTATGTTACTTGCCCGAGATTCGATCGTCGGTATCTCAATACCTAGTTCAATCTCGTTACCAGCAAGTCTCTTCACACACTCCGTAATACATCATCCCGCAACTAACTCATTAGTTGCAATGCTTTCTAGGCTTAAGTGATGTGCATTACCGAGAGGGCCCAGAGATACCTCTCCGACAATCGGAGTGACAAATCCTAATATCGAAATACGGCAACCCAAAAAGTACCTTCAGAGACACCTGTAGAGCACTTTATAATCACCCAGTTACGTTGTGACGTTTGGTAGCACACAAAGTGTTCCTCCGGTAAACGGGATTTGCATAATCTCATAGTCATAGGAACATGTATAAGTCATGAAGAAAGCAATAGCAACATACTAAACGATCGAGTGCTAAGCTAACGGAATGGGTCTAGTCAATCACATCATTCTCCTAATGACGTGATCCCGTTAATCAAATGACAACCCATGTCAATGGCTAGGAAACTTAATCATCTTTGATTAACGAGCTAGTCAAGTAGAGGCATACTAGTGACACTTTGTTTGTCTATGTATTCACACATGTATTATGTTTTCGGTTAATACAATTTCTAGCATGAATAGTAAATCTTTATCATGATATAAGGAAATAAATAATAACTTTATTATTGCCTCTAGGGCATATTTCCTTCACATAGGAAAAGTCAATACTATTAAAAGGGGATGAGGTGTTGCTTAATGGCTTGCTTGCTCAAAATGCTTAGTGATATGCTCCAAAAACCATCAACCACTTTCTCATATCCACATATGTCCCAAACCAAAAGTCAAACTCGGCCCCGCCGAAATGTTCTATCTGGCACCACCGAGTTCACTGGACATAGCCACTGCCAGAATCCCTAGTCATATCGGTCTCATCGATAGGGATCTTGGTCTCACTGAGATAGGATTGCAAACTCTTTGTTTCCCTTCGTAACGTTGCGGTTCAAACGAGATGAGCGATCGGTGCCACCGAGTTCGCAATGCAAACTCTTTGTTTCCCTTTCGTAACGTTTCGGTCTCACCGAAATGAGCGATTCGGTCCCACCGAGTTTGCCTGACCAACTCTCTGGTTAGCCTATTACCCAAATCGGTCCTGCCGAGTTTGTGTAATCGGTCTCACCGAGATTGTGTTATGCCCTAGCCCTAATAGAATCGGTTCCATCGAGTTGACATGTTGGTCCCACCGAAATGCCTAACAGTCACATTATGAATTGAATCGGTCTGACCGAGTTTTCTGATTCGGTCCCACCGAGTTTGGTAAATTGTGTGTGACGGTTAGATTTTGTGTGGAAGCTATATATACCCCTCCACCCTTCCTTCATTAGTAAGGAGAGCCATCAGAACATCCCTACACTTCAGCATTCATTTTTTGCGAGATAACCACCTACTCATGTGTTGAGACCAAGATATTCCATTCCAACCATATGAATCTTGATCTCTAGCCTTCCCCAAGTTGCTTTCCACTCAAATCATCTTTCCACCAAATCCAAATCAGTGAGAGAGAGTTGAGTGTTGGGGAGACTATCATTTGAAGCACGAGAGCAAGGAGTTCATCATCAACACACCACCTATTACGTTTTGAAGAGTGGTGTCTCCTAGATTGGTTAGGTGTCACTTGGGAGCCTCCGACAAGATTGTGGAGTTGAACCAAGGAGTTTGTACGGGCAAGGAGATCGCCTACTTCGTGAAGATCTACCCTAGTGAGGCAAGTCCTTGATGGGCGATGGCCATAGTGGGATAGACAAGGTTGCTTCTTCGTGGACCTTTCGTGGGTGGACCCCTCTGTGGACTCGCGCAACTGTTACCCTTCATGGGTTGAAGTCTCCATCAACGTGGATGTACGATAGTACCACCTATTGGAACCATGCCAAAAATCTCCGTGTCTACATTGTGTTTGCTCCCTCCAAACTCCTCCCTTTACCTTCATATGCAAATGTTTTACAGTCCGCTACTATACTCTTAGACTTGCAAGTGTAGGTTGATTGCTTGACTTGTGCTAAGTTACTAAAATCTGCCAAGACTTAAAATTGGGAAAAGGCTAGATTTTTATTTGTTCAATTAGTCTAATCACCCCCCTCTAGACATACTTTTGATCCTACACAAACACCACGCATTATGACATTATATTATAACATCTGCAAACCACACCACGCGTATCACCGCAATATTCATGCATGCATAGGTTTATAACACTATGATCTCTTATTCAAATATATGAATCCACTTTAATATCGAATTATGATCTTTGTTAGTCTCTTACACCCACACAATCACCTAACCTTTGTAGCTAGCACGAACTTTCTCTTGTGCGCGCACACGCCCTCCTCGCCCTTCCCCTCCCTCAACATTCTATCCATCACGCACATTCCTTTTTTTCTTTAGGTCGTTCTCCCATGGTCTCCACAACTCCTTCTTTCCGACACACAACGATAAATAAACCTCTCTATAGCGATGTCTGCCTACCACATACACACACACTTTCCATCTCCTCCTTTCTCTGTCCATGCCTCGTATCACTCATACGGTCCCACACACGTGTAATTTCTTGATCGTCTTTTCATTGATCTCACAATCGCACACTCCTCTCGCCTATCTAGTAGGCCTCTCGCACCACCTCCTAGCTCCATCCCTCTCTCTCTATCCATCTCTCTGGGCCTTATTTGCCTCTAACAAATGGATGTACAATGATCGATCTCCCACTATACATATAGCTAGCTAGGTCATTTATAACTCGTTTTCCCCACGCGCCAATCGATCTACCTCATTAACACTAGTGCAGAACCGGGCAATAGCACCGGTTCGTAAGGGCCTTTAGTGCCGGTTCGGTAACCGGCACTAAATTGTAGGCACTAAAGCCCCCCCCCCCCTTAGTACCGGTTCAGCATGAACCGGTGTTAAAGGGCAACCACGTGGCACGAGCCAGCTCCGTGGGCGCGTAGGACATTAGTACCGGTTGGTAACACCAACCGGTACTAAATGTTTGGGTGTGTTTTGGTTTTATTTTTTATTTTTACTTTAATTTTGTGTTTTCAATTTAATTTAGTGATTGTTTTACATTATAATGAGTTGTTAAATCATTAGTGATTAGTTTGACTGGATGCGTGTGGATCCTAGCTAAGTCATCAAGTATATGTCATATCCATATTATATATACTTGATCACCTACTTAAGTGATCGAGGTAATATGGATATGGCATATACTTGATCACTTAGCTAGAATCCATCCAGTTGAAACTAATATGCAATTTCTTTCATAAATGATATAATAACTCATCATCATCATCATATTAATTAATATAAAAACTCTTGCATCATATATATCATCACCAACGGTTTTCATAGCAAAGATATCATCGAGTTCAACATGGTAATTATATTATAAGCGTTCATAACACCACAAAAGAAAATCACTCTTTGAGATTAAGTTCAGGACGAAGAACACGGACATGAGAGGACAAGTACTAAGAGCATGAACTAGCTAATTAATCACTCCTGCTGCTCTCTCTCAGGTAAAATAGCATAGAACATGTATAGCTTTGCTGATTCATCATATTGGAGCATGCAGATGAACCTGTCTCCTAATCGTGGGTTGCGCTTCTGATTGCTGCCCCCTAGTACTTCTCTGTGATCGTTCACAATTTTTCTCCAGTCTTTTACTATTAAGCATTCCTCGCTATTAGAAATCCTGAATGCACTAAAGTGCATTGTAGGATATCTTGGTCGTAAGCTAACAATATTCATGGTACCTTTAGTCTCGATCCAATCAGGCACAACATTCATCGGGAGTCCCTGTTGAAGAACATCGTATAGTAACATACTTAGCAATGAAGTTTAGCTTAAAAAAATAATGTATGCAAAAGATGCACTGAGGAGAAATAGTAGAAATCTTACCATCTTTCCTAAATATATGTGACTGTAGTTCAGTACGAACACTATTGGTCGCACGTTTTGAGTACTAACATTTCTAAGTGCAGGAAATAAATTTGTCTTGACAGCATCAAGATCCTCAAGCCATGAAACATAATGACTTGTCTCCTCGCAGTTTAGTTCAGCCCCGGGACAGTGGACGGTCCTGTCTACCAAGCGTCGGACATGTTTGCTTGATTGGAAGTAAGCTGTCAATATAAATTGAGATCTATTAATTATTCAACTAGTTCAAATAATCTCATATCGAAGACATAAATATGGTTGAGAAACTCACATAATGGTAGAACTGGAGGCGTCTGCACATCGACCCAGATGTCTCTATTACCTTCAATATCATCTTCCGAACGAATATCAAAGGTGATAACCATATCAGGCTCAAATGCATAAGCCTTGCATAGTGCTTGCCAAGTTTTGCATTCAAAATAGGTGTATGTGTCTGCATTGTATAATTTGACTTTGAAGGTATAACCATGCTCGGTCTTCAAGTAAACTATTTTTACCTCCATAGTTTCGTTAGGACTGAAACCTATCTTATCCAAGACAAAAATTCTTGCATGGCAGGGGATACGCTAGTAGAATAGTGAAAAATTAAAATTAAAAGGTGAAGCAAATGAAGCATAAGTCATGCTTAATTATGAAAAAAGACTTGTCGTTGTGACTTACTGTATCCACTTCGAAGTTCTCATCCAGCTTGATGCTGAAGCGTCTATCATCAACTAGAAAATTTCTGCCGCACAGGCCGCGCTGGTCTTCGCAGTATTCGCACATAATGAAATCGTGTTCGTCGTCGGACGACATTCCTATGTTCATAGGTGAAACATTAAACACTTATTGGTTCTATTAATTCAAGTAATTCTGTTAATTCAACTAATTAATTGAACTAATTTAACTAAGCACTTACAAAGAATATACCTAATTAATTGAACTAATTCAACTAACTAGTTCAACTAATTAATTCAACTAAACTAGTTCTATTAATTTTCTTACTAAAAATAAGGTAGCTAGTTCTATATAATAAAATGTTAATTAGATAATGAAATCTCATATAACTAAATTAAATATATATCTAACATATAATTTATATCTAATATCTAACATATGTTCATATATAGGTGAAACATTAAACACTTACTAGTTCTATTAATTCAACTAAATAAACTAGTTCTATGAATTCAACTAAGCATTTACTAAAAATAAACTAGTTCTATTAATTTCTTACTAAAATAAAGTAGGTAGTTCTATATAGTAATATTTTGATTAGATCATCAAATCTCATATACCTAAATTTTCTTACTAAAAATAAACTTGTTATATTAATTTTCATACTAAAAATAAACTAGTTATAGTAATTCAACTAGTTCAAATCTCATATATATACCTAATTAATATCTAGCTTTACTAATTCAACTAGTTCAACTTGTTCTAATTCATGTAAAATATATTTTACATTAATATTTAACATCTTTTCCATATAATTCATCTAACATTAACATTTAACATTATTATCTATGTAATTTCTCTAACATTAATATAAACAACAGAAAATAGAAAATAAGTAAAAACAATGTATGTGTGTGTGAGTGTGTGCATGTGTGTGTGTGCATGTGTGTGTGTGTGGTGTGTGTGTGTGTGTCTGTGTGTGTATGTGTGTGTGTATGAGCGGGAGGCGGCGGGCGACGACGGGGACGGGCGCGGCGGGGGCGAGAGGCGGCGGCGTGACGGGCGCGGCGCGCGGGGGCGACGGCGGTGACGGCGACGACGGGTGGCGGGGGCGACGGCGGTGACGGGGACGACGGGTGGCGTGGGCGACGGTGGTGACGGCGACGACGGGTGGTGGGGGCGGCGAGGGCGGCGCGCGATGGGCGACGGGCGCGGCGAAGAAGTTGGATCGAGAAGAAGTATTGGTGGTCGATGAAATTGATTTTTTTGTAAGTTCCATATATATAGGAGGGGTCTTTAGTATCGGTTGGAGCCACCAACCGGTACTAAAGGCCAATTTTCGCCAGGCCAAGGGGCGGGAAACGACCCCTTTAGTACCCGTTCGTGCCACGAACCGGTACTAAAGGCCCCCAGCTTTAGTACCGGTTGGAGCCACCAACAGATACTAATGGTTGTGCGCTGCCACCGGCGGTGCACAAATGTTTAGTCCCACCTCGCCAAGCGAAGGGCAGCCGCACTGGTTTATAAACCCAGCCATGGCTGCTCCTTCGAGCTTCTCTATATAGCAGGCTTCTGGGCCTAACTAGGGCGCGCTGCCCTGTGAGTCCGCTGGCCCTTCTGGGCCTGCATTTGCACACCCTAGGTCTGGCAGGCCCACTAGGCAGCGCGCCAACAAATTTTTTATATAGTTTTTCCGTTTCTGTATTATTTATTTTCTTCTATTTATTTTTGAGTAATTTTTTATATAGTTTTTTTCTTTTCTACATTATTTATTTTCTTCTATTTATTTTTGAGTAATTTTTTTGTATAGTTTTTTTTCTTTTTTGCATTATTTCTTTTCTTCTATTTCCAGTTTGTACACGAAGTGCGTCCAGTTTTTGCCGTGACCCTCTCTACTCTTTCGCACATGCTATGCGGGTGAAATGATGATACCATGCCAAGTTTCAACATTTTCAGAAGTCATTTTGTAGTGATTTTCAATTTCACGGTCATTTAGCTCTCTAAACAATTAGGTAAATGACCGAAAAACAACAAATGATGGCAGAACATGTTAGAAATTGATGACGTCGCTTTGAATGCTGCATACTGAACACAAAAGAAGTCCGGAGTTCAAATAAGTTTAAAAAACATTGAAGTGCCCGTGTAACAGATGAGTTCTCGTCCGAAACCCTGATAGTCCGAAAGAGTTTGTCCGGTTTGTACACGAAGTGTGTCCAGTTTTTGCTGTGACCCTCTCTACTCTTTCCCACATGCTATGCGGGTGAAATGATGATACCATGCCAAGTTTCAACATTTTCAGAAGTCATTTTGTAGTGATTTTCAATTTCACGGTCATTTAGCTCTCTAAGCAATTAGGTAAATGACCGAAAAACAACAAATGATGTCAGAACATGTTGGAAATTGATGACGTCGCTTTGAAGGCTGCATACTGAACACAAAAGAAGTCCGGAGTTCAAATAAGTTTAAAAAACATTGAAGTGCCTGTGTAACAGATGAGTTCTCGTCCGAAACCCTGATACTCCGAAAGAGTTTGTCCAGTTTGTACACGAAGTGCGTCAAGTTTTTTCCGTGACCCTCTCTACTCTTTTGCACATGCTATGCGGGTGAAATGATGATACCATGCCAAGTTTCAACATTTTCAGAAGTCATTTTGTAGTGATTTTCAATTTCACGGTCATTTAGCTCTCTAAACAATAAGGTAAATGACCGAAAAACAACAAATGATGTCAGAACATGTTCGAAATTGATGACGTCGCTTTGAATGCTGCATACTGAACACAAAAGAAGTTCGGAGTTCAAATAAGTTTAAAAAACATTGAAGTGCCCGTGTAACAGATGAGTTCTCGTCCGAAACCCTGATACTCCAAAAGAGTTTGTCCAGTTTGTACACGAAGTGCGTCCAGTTTTTGCCGTGACCCTCTCTACTCTTTCGCACATGCTATGCGGGTGAAATAATGATACCATGCCAAGTTTCAACATTTTCAGAATTCATTTTGTAGTGATTTTCAATTTCACGGTCATTTAGCTCTCTAAACAATTAGGTAAATGGCCGAAAAACAACAAATGATGTCAGAACATGTTGGAAATTGATGACGTCGCTTTGAATGCTGCATACTGAACACAAAAGAAGTCCAGAGTTCAAATAAGTTATTAAAAATAAAAAAGAGGTGCAATGCTGGTTAATTTGCTTCAAGCCATTCGGAATAGTGTAGACTGCACTGCACATAGCTCAGTGCAATCTATGCTATTCTGGAAGGCTTGAAGCTAATCAACATGCAGGTGAGCATTGCAACTCTTCGTCATTGTCTGTGCACTCACGGCTTATAAACCGCTCATACTACCTCTCTCTTGGCGAGGTGGGACTAAAAATCAGCTTACTAAGAAACTCTAGTACCGGTTCAGGGCATGAACCGGTACTAAAGGTCTTCATGGGGGCCCCAGCCTGACCATAGCCTGACACAGCCTCATTAGTACCAGTTCGTGGCATGAACCGGTACTAAAGGTTGCCCACGAACCGGTACTAATGATGCCCGCCCGCCTAGCCGTTGGAACCGGCACTAATGGTCACATTAGTGCCGGCTCAAATTCAAACCGGCACTAATGTGCTTCACATTTGACCCTTTTTCTACTAGTGTAATTATGTCCCTCACTTCCTCTGACACATAACAATTGGTCTACCGATCTAGTTAGGTCTACTTACCAAACACATGGCCCCCCTTCATCATCCATGCATGCCTCCCGACACATCTATCATGCACACGCACACACAAAAACACATCCCACTCTTCATGGTATTGAAGTACCCTCAGTTTGTTTAGTAGGCCCCTCCCACCATCTCCAAGAAGCAACTCCACCACCCCTTCGGCACTCTACCTCTCTCTCTCTCTGTGTGTCCCAACCTATTTCCCGTCCTTCACTTATGTATGGATGTCGACCGATCTCCCTCAATACGTAGCTAGGTCTTTCCTTCTCAACACATATACGAATCGATCTACCTCTCTAGTTAGGTCTCTCCCCCATCACACACACACCAATACATCGAGCTCTCTAGTCATGTCTCCCTGCCACACACAAACTTGCATCTGCCCTCTGACGTTCTGGTAGATCAGTCGCCCTATATATTTGACGTGCACACACGCAATTTCGATGGCTCTCTTCATCGATCTCGCACCCACACACTTGATCCTCTCTTCGACTCTATCGATATCTATGACCCCTTCCTCTCTTCTCGTGGATCGCCCCCTCTATATATGATATAGATAGGCATCTATTTCACACATTGCATGTGTCACATTTTTGTTTGAGATACCATCGACACATAACCTCTAACCTTTGGTACTGGCACTAACTTTCTCTCATGCATGCACACGCCCTCCTCTCCCCCCTCCCTCAGTATTCTATCCATTGCGCACATTCATTTTTTTCTTTAGGTCGTTCTCCCACGGTCTCCACAACTCCTTCTTTCTGACACACATAGATCAGTAAACCTCTCTAGCGATGTCTGTGTACCACATACATACACACACGCACACACACAACAATAAACCTTCTCGCACCACCTCCTAGCTCCATCCCTCTCTCTCTATCCATTTCTCTAGGCCTTATTTGCCTCTAACAAATGGATGTACACCGACCGATCTCCCACTATACATATAGCTAGCTAGGTCGTTAATAACTCATTTTCCCCACGTGGCGATCAATCTACCTCATTAGTTATGTCCATCCCTTCCTCCGACACACAACAATTGATCTACCGATCTAGTTAGATCTGCTTACCAAACACATATGATCCCCTTCATCATCCATGCATCCCTCCCGACACATCTATCACGCACACACGCATAGAAACACATCCCCTCTCTTCTTGATATTGCAGTTGTACCCTCAGTTTGTGTAGTAGGCATGTCCCACCATCTCCGAGAAGCAACTCCACCACCCCTTCGGCACTCTACCTCTCTCTCTCTCTCTTTGTGTGTGTGTGTCCCAACCTATTTCTCATCCTTCACTTGTGTATGGATGTTGACCAATCTCCCTTAATGCATCTCTCATTCTCAAGACATATACGAGTTGATCTACCACTCTAGTTATGTCTCTACCTCCCCCCTGCCCCCAACACACAATGATACATCGAGCGATCTAGTCATGTCTCCCTGCCACACACAAACTTGCCCTCTGCCCACTGACGTTACGGTAGGTCAGTCACCCTATATCTTTGACATGCACACACACAATTTTGATGGCTCTCTTCATCGATCTCGCACCCACATACTTGATCCTCTCTTCGACTATCGATATCTATGACCCCTCCCTCTCTTCTCGTGGATCGCCCCCTCTATATATGATATAGATAGGCCTCTATTTCGCAGACATTGCATGTGTCACATTTTTGTTTGGGATATCATTGACACATAACCTTTAACCTTTGTGGCTAGCACTAACTTTCTCCCGTGCATGCACACGCCCTCCTCGCGCCCCTCCCTCAGCATTCTATCCATTGCGCACATTCATTTTTTTTCTTTAGGTCGTTCTCCCACGATCTCCACAACTCCTTCTTTCTGACACACACCGATCGATAAACCTCTCTAGCGATGTCTGCGTACCACACACAAACACACAGTTTGCATCTGCTCCTTTCTCTGTCCTTGCCTCATGTCTCATACGGTCCCACACACGTGTAAACCCTCGCCCCTCTTTTCACCGATCTCACAAATCGCACACTCCTCCCCTTATCTAGTAGGCCTCTCGCACCACCTCCTAGCTCCATCCCTCTCTCTCTATCCATTTCTCCGGGCCTTATTTGCCTCTAACAAATGGATGTACACCGACTGATCTCCCACTATACATATTATTAGCTAGGTCGTTTATAACTCATTTTCCCCATGCGCCGATCAATCTACCTCATTAGATATGTCTATCCCTTCCTCCGACACACAACAATTGAACTACCGATCTAGTTTGATCTACTTACCAAACACATATGATCCCCTTCATCATCCATGCATGCCTCCCGACGCATCTATCACACACACACATAAAAACACATCCCCTCTCTTCTTGATATTGCAGTTGTACCCTCAGTTTGTCTAGTAGGCCTCTCCCACCATCTCCGAGAAGCAACTCCACCACCCCTTCGGCACTCTAGATCCCTCTCTCTCTGCCCCCCCTCTCTATGCGTGTGTGTCCCAAACTATTTCTCGTCCTTCACTTATGTATGGATGTCGACCAATATCCCTCAAGGCATAGCTAGGTCTCTCCTTCTCAAGACATATACGAGTTGATCTACCTCTCTAGTTATGTCTCTGCCTCCCCCTCGCCCCCCCTACACGCACAACGATACATCGAGCGATCTAGTCATGTCACCCTGCCACACATAAACTTGCCCTCTGCCCTCTGACTTTATGGTAGGTCAGTCACCCTATATCTTTGACGTGCACACACACAATTTTGATGGCTCTCTTCATCGATCTCGCACCCACACACTTGATCCTCTCTTCGACTATCGATATCTATGACCCCTCCCTCTCTTCTCATGGATAGCCCCCTCTATATATGATATAGATAGGCCTCTATTTCATAGACATTGCATGTGTCACATTTTTGTTTGAGATATCATTGACACATATTCTCACAAATACATTCACGGAATCACCCCCCATAACAAAAAACACTCATGAACGCACATGCCATCTCTCTATGTGTGTATCTCTCTCACACAAACCCACGTAGGTGGGGGATGTGCACGAAGAGAATAGATGCACGCACGGCGCATGTACTTCCGTCTCTTTCCCAACCACACTCGCGTGACGGTGGAGCTCATTTCTATACAAAAACGCAGCCCACATGGTAATTTGACACATGTACTGGTTGTCCACTAGATGGAGGATCGTGTACCACGGGTGAACAAAGAAATTGCGACTTGACGCATTATTTAAAAAATAGGCAAACCATGTGGGGCCTAACTTAGAGGCAAGGCTCTATACACTGGAGATGCTATGTACTACTTTTGATGTGTCCAATCAACTCGCAGAATGAGGAGAAGCTTGCTTACTACGCGTACGCCCGCTCCCTTGCCCACGCGTGTGGTGGCTCGCGGGACGAGGAGAAGCTTGCTTACTACGCCTACGCCCGTGTAACAACCCAGGACTGACGCTCCAGGCGCCTTCCATATATTTCGTGATCGTCGTGTGTTTTATTTGTTTATTGCATTGCATCATGTCATCATGCAACCTTTTTTTAAACTCAACTAAATAAATTGTATGGGTATGTGATCAATTTAAACTGAGGGAACTCACCTGGTGCCCACGCAGCCGCCTCCCATGGCACCCTCATCCGCGGGCAGCCGCCTAAGCCCCGCCATCTCGACCTCGCCGACGCCTACCTCTGCTCTGGCCACCACTACTTCGCATGGCTGCTGCCATCTCTGGAATCGCCGAGGCCACCACAAGCCCGCCCTCGGCCCCATCTCCACGGGCGTGATCCACCACATGCCATCGTCCTTCTTCAGCTTCGTCTCTACCACTGTCGACTCCCCTACTAGTGACCAGCTCCATGCCCGAGCAAGCACACTCCCAATCCCAATGCCCAGCGCTGGCCAAGTCTGGGTATGTTGTCCCTGCATGCTAAGACTACCTCCTCAAGTTCGCCAAGTACCTCTACATGCGGACTCGCCAAGTACCTGTCCCATTCTGCGCCTTGCTTCTGCTGCAGGCCATGAGCTCGCCGGCTAGCGTAGGCACTCCATGGTCGAGACCACCTCCTGCAGTTTCTCCTCCACATCGCCTCTGCGACCTCCCCTGCTGCTTCCCGTCCAAGCACAATACCCCTTCCGCCATCTCTTGTCGCAACCAGCTGCCCCGCCCCAAACACCCATGTCTGCAAGTTGCTGCCTTCAGATGCGGTTGGTTTCTTTCGGCGATTTGGACATTATCTCTGTTTTGCTGCCAACTACCTGCTTGACCACCGAACCAGGACAGCAAGAGCCCAAGTCCAAGACCCCCTCAAGTTCGATACAGGGAATACACCCGAGTACCCCTTCGGATCGCCAAGTTCAACTACCACGTGTACCACTACCGTCGCAAGAATCGAGACGGAAAAGTCCAAAGACCCCAAGTACCACAACGATTGATGAATAGTACCACTACCTCCTCTACCGTCGACCCCAGGGACATCAAGTTCCTCGTCGTGACCCCGATCATCTACGAAGTGCGTACGACTATGAAACGTGAACCACTAGTTCCACTACCATTGTCGTGTATGACTACTTCCCACGACGACCCATGAACAACTATGTTCCATCGAACCCGAACCGTCTCAAACGCACGCTTCGAATGTATAACCGCCGAGACGGTCGGATAACGGGTTCTGGCAAACTCTTGAGGTTCGAACATTGGGGTGCGCACGAAGATCTCTCTCCCCCTAGCTCATGCTCTCGCCATGATCTCAAAGCCTAGCTTGTCGAACCCGAGGAACAAGGGACACAAGAGTTTATACTGGTTCGGGCCACCATTGTGGTGTAATACCCTACTCTAGTGTGGTTTGGTGGATTGCCTTGTAGGATGAGGATGAACTAGTACAAGGGATCAAAAGCCTCCTGAGGAGAGGTGTTCTTGAGCTCGGTGAGCTTGTATGGTGGTCTTGGTGGAATGGATCCAGTCCAAGATGAGATGCCTCCCTACGACGGTGGCTAGTCCTATATATAGAGGCCCGGGTCCTCTCCCCAAATATTAGGTGGGAAGGGGTCCCACAACGACCAATTTGAAGGGGGACAACTAGTACAAGTTATCCTGACCTTCACTTGCCAAAGGCTCTGGTGGTGACGTTGTCGTGGGCTCCGCGGTGACCTTCGTCCTGCCGTCCTGCTGGTCTTGTTCTCGTTGCACCGATATGGAAAAGTTTGCCTGATGAATAGGGACTCCTCGCATGCGCTTTCCCCTTTAGCACCAAAGAGGCAACGAGTACTCTGCGCCCGCTAGCGCCCGCCTGGCCTTGGTCATCATGGCTCACGTCACACGCTCCTCGTGAGGTTCCCCTTGCATAGATACCTCCGCTCCTCGGGAGCCAGCCTAGGGAGGCTGCCCCGGAGGAGGTATTGGTGTCATCCGCGTCGCGAGGCTTGGCCCCTCGCGAGGGTCTTGAGTGGTTGCTGGTGAAGATTGGCCATACCATGCCGCTGGTGGAGCCATGCCTTGGGCCGCAGGCAGGCAAGTCTGGGTACCCCCATTCCCAGGACACCGACAGTAGCTCCCAGACCCAAGGTGCGCTTGTACTTGTCTTCGCGGCGAAGCCAAGGGTCAAGTGCGGAGCGCCGCGGGCCCCAATAGCCTACGGCCTTGATTGATGCGTGGCGATTCACCGGCCGTGGGCGTCTCCGCTTCCCCATGCTGCCTCGGCAACTGCCCATATGATGAAAGGCTGGCGCGTGCTGCATTGCCCTCATTGCTTCCCTTCGTCTTGCTCCAGATCCCATTTCTTGCTCCTCTCGCCCAAAGAGACCTCCTACCTACTAGGGATTCTCCCTAAGATCGCATCTGATGGCGCCCGACAAGGCCAAGGCTTCGCGCGCCACACCCGCCTAGTACGAGCCAGCCTTGAGCGCGCCCACCGTCTTAGAGGAGAATCTCGCCGCCGCGTGCCGGATCACGGTGGGTGACGATGACGACAGAAGAGTAGCGGTGCTACGGGCCGGCTCCGCCAAGCCTGAGACTCCGTGTAGCACCTTTCGTCCCTTCTTCCTGAACAGCATGTTCGCGGGGCTGGTTCCTCCCTTTTCTGATTTCTTCTACGCCGTGCTCAGCCACTACAGCCTCCATGCTCTTCACCTCCATCCCAACTCCGTTCTCCTCCTTTCAATTTTTTCCTTCTACTGCGAGGCATTTGTGGGGGTGATGCCATCCGTGGCATTGCTGTGCCATTTCTTCTACCTTCAGATCAAGGACGGCCACTGCTCGGGATGCGCCAATTTTGTCACAGCCAATGGAACCAACGCAATCTCGAAGGCGGGGAAGAAGGCTGAGGGCTTCAGGAATAAATGGGTCCTTATGGATGCCAAGTGCTCCTACCCCCGGCTGTCGCTGCCGACCGGGATGCCTTCTTCTGATGAGAGCTGGCTCAGCGCGAAGATCTCCGATCACCGGTCGAAGCATGTGCTAGAGAAGATGGATGCTGACCTGAAGCCCGACGATCCAAGGGCGCAGAAGCTGACGGGGCCATGATACTCAACGAGTTTCTGGTGCAGCACCTGGCCCCGCTTCATGCGCATTCTCGCCCCCTTTGGATGGTCGAGGACGAGGGGGACGATCTCCGCCTGCACCTTGACTCTCTGTCCGATGAGAAGCTGGACGCTGCCCTATGACTCCTGGTCGGGGAGGACCAGGGATTCCCGCCAGACTCACATCTTCCGCGGTACCGCCGTGCTGACGGGGCAGAGATCGCCACCGCCATGCCCGTCTTCAATGAATACAGGCTTGTGCCTCCGGCGCCCTCCGAGGTCCTGGTGGCGATGACTCTGGTGGTTGTGTCTTCCGGTGACTCTGTTGGGGAGGAGGAGCAGGACTCGGAGGCTACCCGAGAGGGGGCAGGGCAGACTTCCCCTCTGCGCAAGGCCGGCCTCCTTCGCGCCTTGCCTGACGACGACGACACTGACAACCATCTAGTGAAGGAGGTCCTGCCATCCGCTGGGGTGTCCACAATGTCTCGGGTCCTGACAGAGAGCCGGTCGGCGCTGATATCCCGACGCGACGCTCCTGATATCCGCGCGTTAGCACCCCAGGCTGTGAAGCCTATGGTTTTCACGATCCTGAAGAGGCCGATGGACTAAGCCGCCGTAGATTAGTAAGTGCCTCATCCTGATTTCGTTCTTGCTCTTGCTGCTGCTTCTGAAGCCCTTCCTTGCTTCGACAGGCTAACGTAGGCCTCAAAGAAGAAGAAAGAAGGGGCGCCCATGCCTTCTGTGACCCAGTAGCCTACCGTGTCCGCACCTGCTCCTATGTGGAAGGGTGGTGACGGCGCCCATGCCTCTCCAGCTCGGTCCTCCTCCTAAGGCCTGGTGGACCGGCCTCAGGAGAAGGAGATCTCCACTACCAAGCCAGCCCCAGAGGTACCTACCCCATCTTGCCCGCCGATGTTTCAATGGCTCAGGAGCCCTTGGTTCCTTCTTCCGCTGCTGCCAGCGCGCAAGCCTCAACGATAACGCTGCCTCATCCTCCCTTTATGCCGCTCGCCCTTGATCCTTCCAACACACCTGATGTTCTGGGGAGTCTCTTTCCGTGCTGACCCGGCTGCAGGATGATCTTCAAGGCACCGACCGTCACTTGGTGGCAAGGCGCCTGGAGCATATCTCGAGTTGCTTGCACTCTGACATGTCTGTCAGGGCAGCGTTGGGCCAGGCCGTGGCAGCTTCCGAGGAGGACAAGGGAGCCGGTAACCAAGTTGCGGCCGCCCGTGAGGTGGCGCTCAAGGACACCGAGGCTGCCCAGGAGCGCTGCTGGTCGATGGATGCCGAGATGGAGACCATGCAGAACGAGCGCGCGGCCGAGGCCCGCGGTCGCAGGGGAGAGGAGGAGAAGATGAAGGCC
Source organism: Triticum urartu (assembly GCF_003073215.2). NCBI lineage: Eukaryota > Viridiplantae > Streptophyta > Magnoliopsida > Poales > Poaceae > Triticum > Triticum urartu. The sequence goes on along the minus strand of NC_053027.1, from coordinate 229,638,650 downwards.
CGAGAAGACGCCGTCACCATTCGTGATGCCGAGCTGGAGCAGTCGGCGAGGGCAAAGGCTGTAGAACGCAGCCGCCTGGAGGAGCTGGAGAAGAAGGTGGCGGCGGAGAAGGCCCAGATGGAGGCCAAGGCGAAGGTTCTTGCCGAGGACCGCATGGCCTTCAAATCTCTTGAGAGGTCCTGTGCGGTGCTGCAGGGTTTCTATGATAAGGGCTTGGAGAAGCCGCTGGCGACCGATGTCGAAGGCCCTACCCAGATGCTCCCTCATCTTGTCATGGCGCTCTAGGGTTTTACCAACGGAATCGGTCCCCTGGTGGAGGGGGAAGCCCGCGCACTCTCCTCATCTGCCCTGACGCGCGTCTTCAGCCATTTCTATCTTTGTGACCCCGGCGTTGACCTCGGCGAGCTGCTCGAGCCCGTGGAGGAGGAGCACTGTGCAGCTGCTGCTGCTGCCGTGGAGGGCCAGGTGGAGGCCCTGCTGAAGAAGTTTCTCACCATCGATCCTGCACCTCCAACCAATAGTGCCGCCAATCTTGCGACCAACGGTGACGTTGCCGACGGGAAGGCGCTTCCTCATGACGGTGCCCAAGGCTGAAGACAAGGCTTGCTGGTGAAGGACGGTGCTCCTTCTCGTTTTATTTTTCTGCGAACTTCCCTGTGATATGAGATATGCCTCATGGAGGCATTAAAACTCTGCTTGATGTTTAAAGGACAATATTATGTGTAATAATTTATTTAGGCTCCGTGATTTCCTTCCCATTTGCTTGATGTTCTACGTCGGCAGGGCCCGACCACACGCATACCTTAGCCGCCTTTGGGCCATCTAGATCACCAAGACGGGACCAAGGGGTGAGGGGCTACGTGGCCAGTTAGGCTCCTAAGTCATGATGCTCACGAGTCCCCCTTGACGTGCAAACAGCCTGCGGGAAGGTAATGCAAAAATAGTCCTTAGGGTTCTAAGTTGATAAGGCCCGACCCCGCGCATACCTCAGCCGCCGTTGGGCCATTCGGATCACCAGGACGGGACCAAGGGGTGAGGGGCTACGTGGCCAGTTAGGCTCCTGAGTCGCGATGCTCAGGAGTCCCCCTTGACGCTCAAACAAACCTTCATACTTTCCCTCGCCGAGGTCCCGCTCGGGAGGGATCCATGACGACCAGGTCCGAGGGACCTAGCAGGGCGGCATACTTTAGGCAAGGCCTGAGAACAGCCCCGTGCCCAGCCCCCTCGCACGACTCTCATAAGGGGGAGCGTTGTGGTGAGGCTGGACACTGAGTCGGGTGGCTCCCTGAGGTTGGTATCGCCATGGGGCCGCCCTCAGTTGTTTATCAACAGCGCGGAGCGTAGCGCTTCCGCACTTGCATGGGCATAGCCGCTCCTTGACTGTGTCGACTGCCAGTGCGGAGCATGGTGCTTCCACTGGTGCGTGGGTCAGGGCTCCCTCTGAGTGGAGCCCCCGGGGCATGTACAGATCCGCCCTGACACGTGGCTTGCATGGCAGGGCTAGACGAGGTGTGTTTGGGCACCCGTGAGCCAGCGCGGGACTCACGAGGCCCTACCTCAAGGCCGGATGCGCCTGGTCTTGGTTCTTGATAGCTTCAGCGGTCCTGCAAGATGGTTAGGCAACCTGTGCCGGACGAATTTCCTGAGGTGGTCACATGAGAAGGCCAGACACCTACGACCCCAGGAGGTGATGTGAACGGGGCCGGCCCGCTAGACAGAGCTCAGTCATTGGGTTTATCAATGCTTCAGGGACGGACCCTAGCACAGACACCGTGCCTAGCCTACTCATGCAAGGGATCCTAAAGAAAGACACCCGACGCACGGCTCACGTGCTAACGAGGGCGGTCGCTGGTGGGGTATCGAAGTATGAGATAAGCAGGTGATAGTCATAAAATGACTCAAGAAAAGAGGCGGGTTAGCTTAGGTGATAGTCATAGATGCGAGAATGATACATGCCACAGGGACGGACCCATGCGACCTAGGGATGATGCAACCCGAGGGCCACCCCGATCAAAGTAAGCTAGAGATGCAAAAGGATACATGTCGCAGGGACAGGCCCGTGTGACTTGGGGATGATGCTGCCCGAGGGGCACCCCCAACTGAATGAACTGGAAAGAGTCACATGTTACCACAATTAGAGTGGTGTTGGAGTAGCTGAAGGCGCGCGCTGAAGGAGTCATTCCTCATGAGCCGCTAGGGCCCTGAGCCTCAGGAGGCTCTGGGGGCTCGGGTGTTTCCTTGAGGACCGTCGCCATCTTCGCCAGGACAACGTGATGCCTGGCCTCCAAAGCCTCCAGGATGCTCTGCAGATGGCGCTTGAAGGTGACAGCCATGCTCAGTAAGCTGAATGGCATACAAACGTAGCTGTGAGCTGGACCCTCGCACCGACCAACGCATGAAGGGCAGAAGCGCTCCTGAGATGCAGCCCTATTGAGCCCTGGAATGTCGAAGCAGACGCGCAGCCCGCCATCCTTGCTAGGATGGGGAGCTATGGCGGGTGGTCGGCGGCGGTCACCACATATGTCCCTTGCCTCTTGAAGGTCCTGGGTCCCCTTGATGATGAACTCCTGAGCACGGGGCGCTCCTCACCCAGCGCCCTCCTGAGGTAAACGTGTGGCGAAGCACGCCTCCACATGGTGCCCGAGAGCCTCCCTCGTGATGTTGGCTAGGTCTGAGGCCCTCCATAAGAGAGCCCCTAAGCCTTGCCCGAGGAGGGCGCCGGGTACGCCTTCCTATGCGAGGGAATGAGGCGCCCCAGCTACGGGCGCGGATCCTAAGGTGGTGCCGCTGGAGACACCGCTCTCCTGAGGCCCTGGGTGGAGTAGCTTCTTCTTCTTCTTCTTGGGGATGGCCTCAGGAGGGTACAGGGTGCCTCCGTTGTCGTGGTCTTCGAATGTTGCAGCTTGGTAGGCACGCTCGAGGGAGCACACCGCATCTCCTTCACAGGGGACCGTGATGACGCCACCACTCGCTGGCTTCTTAAGGATGTTGTAACCATGGTGGGTCACTTCGATAAACTTTGCCAATGGTGGATACCCAAGGATGGCATTGTACGACAGACGGATGTGGACTACGTAGAAGTGGATGAGCTCGGCGCGGTAGTTGTTACGCTGGCCGAAGGTGACAGCTCGGTGGACCTGCCCTATCAGGGTGGTGGAGCCATCGGACACTCCTGAGAAAGGCTTGGTAGGTTATAGCTAATCGTATGTCACTTGGAGGCTATCGAATGTCTCAATGGACAGGACATTGAGCCCTGCGCTATCGTCAATGAGGGTCTTGGTTACTTGGACGTTGCTGATGACGAGTGAACAAAGCATCGGAAGGACACCGGTGGTCGCCGTGCACTTGAGTTGGTTCACCGAGCTGAAGGTGATGGCACACTCGGACCACCTGAGCAGGCACGTGGCCTCGAGCCTGGGAAGGGTCGCGTTCACCTCACGAGCAAACTTCTTGAAGATGCGCTGGGAAGCTGGGGCCTGACCACCGCCCAAGATGCAAGCGATAGTGCGTGGCTCCTGGAAGACCCCAGCCCCTCGTCTTGATGATAGTCATCGTTCCACCTTGGTGGTGGCGGCAGCGGAGGGAGGCGAGCATTGCCTTGAGGACGGTCCTCACGAGGCTGGTCCCTCCAGGTTCCCTCGCGAGGCTGTTCCTACCAATGGTACTCACGAGGACGGTCATGCCACTCCTGACATGGGCCGCGGTCATCCCAGCGTCCCCCACTTCATCCTCCGCCTTGGCCGTAGCCCCGGTCGTTACGCTCAGGGCGTCGACCGAAGCGTCCACCTCGAATGGCCCTGAGCTCTTGGCAATCGTTGGTGTTGTGGTTGTGTACGTTGTGGAAGGCGCAGAATGGACGGCTACTCTTAGCCGACTCGGGGTGGTCCCGGTTGCGCTTCGTGTCCGGCTCCGCCGCGAGCACGGCTACTCCCTTGCGCTTCACGTCCTTGTCCTTGGCTTTCTTCTCTTATGGGTCGGCAGTAGGGAGCTCGAGGAGGGAGAGGCACCCCTCCTCAGATCTTGCGCACTTGGTCACCCTGTTAAACATCTCTAGGGCCGTGCACAGCTCCTCGTGGATGGTGAGCTCCTCCTTCATCTTGACGTCGCAGACACCATCAGAGAATGCTGAAATGATGGCCTCGTCCGTCACCTTGGGAATCTTGAGGCGAACGCTGTTGAAGCGCTGGATGTACTTCTGCATGGTCTCTCCTAGCTGCTGCTTGATGCGGCGCAGGTCACCCGCGGCCGGTGGGCGGTCGCGGGTGCCTTGGAAGTTGGCGTCGAAGCGGTCATGCATCTCACCCCAGGAGGAGATTGACCTTGGGGAAAATTCAAGAGTCATGAGCGAGCACCATCTTTGAGAGCCATCGGAAACCAGTTCGCCATGAATTTCTTGTCACCGTTGGCCGCCTCAATGCTCATCTCGTAGAGCTGCAAGAACTCTACAGTTTCGGGGGTGCCGTCATAGCGCGGAGGCAAGTATGGCTTGAACTTGCCTGGCCAGACTATGTTGCGGAGATCTGGAGCGAAGGCACATCAGCCTGCTATGGCCACCGAGGACCGTCGCAGGGGCAGAGCTTGATCTTGATGCATATGCACTGCCGCCGCAGGTGGCACGCGGTCTTGACATGGTGGCGCCGGGAGTGCAGGAGCATTTTCCTGCGGTCGGGGAGCTTCTTGGCAACTTCCGTCTTCGCATGCGAGCACCCGGTGCGGCGGGTTGCGCCGAGGGGCCGCGCGTCTTGGCTCCAGGACACCGTCTTTGTGTGGAGGTGGTGGTGGCGCTCCATGAGCTATGTCGCCCGCAGCTGGGGGAGGGCGAGGCAGCGAGAGAGATGGTGCAGGGGAGCCGCCAGCGGCGCTGACGAGCTCGGTGATGCGGTCCAGCCAGTCCTCGTAGAGGTCGTCGACCGGGCGGTAGCGCAGGAGCTCGCGTGCTATGAGCAACGCGGCCTGCGCGTCTGTGGGCGCGTGACGAGCGTGGGACGATGAGCCGGCTGGAGTCAGCGACGGGGTGGCGGTGTGGCCATCCCGCCGCATAGAGGGGTGCAGCGATGATGCTTGCTGCTCGTTTCCCGCCGAGCATGTGGTGGCATTGGAGGCGGGTGATGGAGAACAACGGGGAGGCCCGCCGATAGGAGCTATCTGAGTGACACGGGCGGCGAGGGCGGCTCAGCGCTCAGCGCGAGCTCGGGGTGCGTCCGCTATGGACGCGGTGGAGCAGCGTAGTGTGGATCGATGGAAGAAAATCTTCAGCGCACCCCTACCTGGCGGGCCAAATGTCGGATTACGGGTTCCGACAAACCCTTGAGGTTCGAAAACTATGGTTCGCACGAAGATCTCTCTCCCCCTAGCTCACGCTCTCGCCACGATCTCAAAGCCTAGCTCGCCGAACCCGAGGAACCAGGGACACAAGAGTATATACTGGTTTGGGCCGCCGTTGTGGTGTAATACCCTACTCCAGTGTGGTGAGGTGGATTGCCTTGTAGGCTGAGGATGAACTAGTCCAAGGGATGAACAGCCTCCTGAGGAGAGGTGTTCTTAAGCTCGGTGAGCTTGTATGGTGGTGTTTGTGGAATGGATCCAGTCCAAGACGAGATGCCTCCCTACGGCGGTGGCTAGTCCTATATATAGACGCCCGGGTCCTCTCCCCAAATATTAGGCCGAAAGGGATCCCACAACGACCAATTTGAAGGGGGGCAACTATACAAGATATCCTGACAAAAGGTGGTCTTTGCGTGCCAAAGGCTCTGGTGGTGACACCGTCGTGGGCTCCGCGGTGGCCTCCGTCCTGCCATCCTGCTCGTCTTAGTCTCGTTGCACCGATATGGAAACCTTTGCCTGATGCCTCGGGACTCCTCGCATGTACTTGTCCCTTTAGCACCGAAGAGGCAACGAGTACTCTGCGCTCGCTGGCGCCCCCTTGGCCTTGGTCGTCATGGCTCACGTCACGCGCTCCTTGCGAGGTGCCCCTTGCATAGATAGCTCCGCTCCTCGGGAGCCATCCTAGGGAGGCCGCCCCGTAGGAGGTCTTGGTGTCGTCCGCCTCGCAAGGCTTGGCCCCTTGCGAGGGTCTTGAGTGGTTGCTGGTGAAGAAGGGCCGTACCAAGCCGCTGGTGGAGCCATGCCCTGGGCCGCAGGCAGGCAAGTCTGGGTACCCCCGTTCCCAGGATGCCGACAGAGGCGACCGTCTGTGAACGAATGCATGTGTGTTGTATGACATGAACCCTATGTTTGCACCGAGTAGGAGTCGTTGCACGTTCCTCCTTGTTTTCCATGCCGTCGAACCGTGGGAACCTGGTAACTGGGATCACCCCACCATGTCTAGCATGTTCCGCACATTCGCACACTTACTCTTTTGCACTGGTATCTCAGTGAGTTGTCGGATCATCGGAATGTTGTCGTGGCACCATTTCCGTTGTCGTTGCCGTGGCACCCCTTTCATTCCGCCATGGTGACCAAATGTTTCATAACATGCTCATGCCAGCATTTTCATAAAATTGCATAAAACTTTAATATGTCATCCGCATCATGATAACAACATTTAAAATGTTTAAAAGTGTTGTTTGCATTAAATTGCCAAATGACATGTGGTGATTCACCGGAATTGTTGTTCGTTATTTCTGGCCTCATTTAAACTTGCCTAAATAGTTAGTTTACTCATGCTTCACCTCTTGCCATGTTAAACAACATGTAATCTTGTCTTGTTTGTAAACAAGAGCGAAATAAATAAATGACTGTGGTGTTTCCTCAATATGCATGTTGTTGCTTAATTTGTAGTGTTGTTTGTTGCACTTTTCCATGCCATGAATCATTAAACTGGACATGCATCATACTTGGTTGTGCATCATGTCATGTTTTTGCTTCTATGTTTACCATGTTGTTTGCTTCTTTCCGGTTGTGCTTCTTCACGATAGTTCTCGTTCCGTTGCGATCATGACGATTTGTTCCACTACGCCCGTTCGTCTTCTTCATGGATTCAGTCTTCTTCCTAGCGGGATTTCAGGCAAGATGAACGTCACCTTGGATACCATTACTATCTTTGCCTTGCTAGTTGACTCGATGATATCGCTAAGTCGCTCTACCTACCACTTGTTTATCAAGCCTCCCAAATTTCCATGATAAGCCTCTAACCTTTTTCACCATCCCAGCAAACTATTTTGTGGCTATGTTACCGCTTTGCTCAGCCCCTCTTATAGCGTTGCTAGTTGCAGGTGCAGTTGTAGGTTGTTCCATGTTGGGACATGGATATCATGGATATCATGGGATATCACAATATCTCTTATTTAATTATTGCACATATATGTAACACTCCGGATGTAACTTGCCATATTTGTAACTCCGACTCTTGCCATTTTCGGCTTTATGTTATGAGATTCCCTTCGTGGTTGGGTTTTTTTCTTTTGTTTTGCATTTTGTTCATGTCATGCATTTCATATCATGTCATCATGTGCATCGCATTTGCATTCGTGTTCGCCTCATGCATCCGAGCTTTTTCCCCATTGTTCTTTTCGCAATCCGACACTCCCACATGCACCCGGTGCACCCCTCTTGTCTCTTTCGTGAGAGGTATAAAAAAACATTCTTGGAATGGGTCGAGATTTGTCAAGTGGCCTTGGTACATCACCGGTAGACCGCCTGTCAAATTTTGTTCCATTTTGAGGTCGCTTGATGCCCCAACGGTTAACAGGGTAACCACATAAGCCTCTTTTGTGTTGCAGCCCAACAACCCTCCAAAACAGCCCAATAACCCATCTAAACCACCTCCATGTTCTCCGTCGTTGGATCACGATCGTGTGGGCGAAAACCGCACCTCATTTGGACACTCCTATCTCTATCCACCTATAAATATGTGCATCCCCTCCAAAATCCTGGTCCAAACCCTAAAAATTCATCCCCCGCCGCCACCGGACATGTCCGCCCCTCGCCGAACAAAATCGCCGCCGCACATGCGCCAATCGGAGGGTGCCACGTGGCTCCCGGATCCGCCACACCGCTCGGCCTGCGGGGCCCACCGCCGCCGCCCGAATGTCCGCTCCCCCCTGCCGCCGCGCTCCGCCGCGACCTTTGCCGGTGCGCCTCGCCGCCTCCCGCCAATGGACACCGCCCGTCGCCGCCGCGGCACGCCGGCGCTGCCCGACCCGCCGTCCTCTCCGCGCCGCGCCGTCTCCTCCGCCCGGCGCCTCCTCCCGGCCAGATCTGGCGACACGGGTCCGGCCACCGTCTCCTCAAGCTTCGGCCGGCACCTCCATCAACTCCAGTGACAACTCCAACCATCCTTGAAATCCGTGAAATCCTAGATCTGGATCTGGGCAAGGTGATTTTCACTAAGTCCCCGGTTCCCCTGTAATTTTCATGCGCTGTTCAACATGTCATATCTCGGTGACCGTGGCGCCAAATCATTCATATGTTATGTCGAAATGTTCGTCTGGTTGAGCTCTTCATGTTAGAAGCATTTCCATGCATGTTACTGTCCATTATGATGCCATTTTCACTACTGCAAGAGTGCTATAAAATGTTAACCGCTGGTACTTATCAGATCATGGTGTTTTGTCATTTTTGTTGCATTTGATGTGTGCACTCTATGAGCATGAGGTCTACATATGTTTTGAGCTACATCATGCCATCTTTACAGAGGTGCAATTCTTGGATTTTTTTTGATCTATGTGGTGACTAGCACAAGCATGCAAACTATGAGGTCTACATATGTTTTGAGCTACATCATGCCATCCTTTTCCTGCTGTTATTTTGATGCCATGTTGTAACGCCCTGGACACACCCGCCGGTGGTCGTTACTCCTGGAGGGATCTAGACTGGCCCCACAGATCAATACTAGTCTTTTCTGCGCACTTTGTCCTCACTCATGCGCACCCGGGAGCAACTTCCCGGTCGGTCACCCATCCTGACACTACTCCAAGCTGAGCATGCTTAACTTTGGATTGGGCTCCCGGAAAATAAGGAATTCCTTATTGATATGAGTAGTCTATCATCCCTAATAAGCCAGGCCATCACATACACCCCCACTCAGAGGAACAGACATCCTCGTCGGGCCACAGGAACGTTCCCTCTTGGCACAACCGTCTGTGCATCTAGTCTGGTACATGCGCCATGTCGTGTGCCACGACGGGTCACAAACGTCATGAACAACATGACCGCGCACCTGTCCGCAACCATCCGTGTAACCGCGAGGGTCGGCTCTGATACCAACTTGTAACGCCCTAGACACACCCGCTGGTGGTCGTTACTCCTAGAGGGATCTAGACTGGCCCCACAGATCAATACTAGTCTTTTCTGCGCACTTTGTCCTCACCCATGCGCACCCGGGAGCAACTTCCCGGTCGGTCACCCATCCTGACACTACTCCAAACTGAGCATGCTTAACTTTGGAGTTCTGCCCGAATGGGCTCCCGGAAAAGAAGGAATTCCTTATTGATATGAGTAGTCTATCATCCCTAATAAGCCAGGCCATCGCACATGTAAACTTCATACTACCATGAGATCCATGCTCATTTTAAGATACCTCAGTAAGGATGTATTTAACTTGTTGTTATGCTCTATCCATTCATGCCCCTGGTTGAAATTATGGAGTGCTCTAGCATGTCATTTACTTGCTCTCCTTTGCTATATATTATTCCTAGCAGATTGTTAACATGTTAATCAATATTGCCATGGTTGTTCCTAGTCATCCATGCATCCTATTAACTTGCTCTTGCCATGGTTAGCTTCATGAATACGTCATCGTGCTATTGGAATGCTTATGTTGTCATTTAATGCATTGTTGTGAGTGGCATCAGCTCGCAAATTTTCTATCATGAATCTGTTTATACCATGCTCTGTTTTTCTTCTAAGTCTGAAACTGTTAATAAAACTTGCTATGTTTACATGGGTGCCATCGTATCTTCTGCGCCTTTGTGACTCATGTTCATTAAGGGACTTTTTTCTATGCATTTAGTAGAATCTTGCCATGCCTTTATTTGCTATGATATGTTCCTGTAGCACGATCTTTGCGTGCTCTAAACATTGCTTCCTGATGTTGTTTATGCCATGTTAGTATTTTCACTAAGTCTGTGAAGCTGATATCTTTTGCACTTTTGCCATGCTCATTTGAACCTGTTCTATTGTGATTTAGCCGCAGCTCAGTGTTCATGTTTTGCCAAGCATCTCTTGCAAATCACTTCCATATGCTTTTTTGCTATGTTGGAGTGCAGTAGCTTAGTTTCTCGTTGCATTTGATGTGGCATCATGCTATTAATTGCATGTTTGCGTCATTCTTGTGTTGCTTGCCATTTGCAAACCGTGCATCCGTTTCTGGTGATCTTTATACCAATTTCAACCGAAATCACCTCACCTTTCCAGCAGCATACTTGGTTTGCCAAGTTGATGCCTTGATCATTCTTTCCCTTCCGGAGCACGCATATGCATTGCACGTCATATCTTGCATATCATGCCATGTCTTGCATCATGTTGTTTGTGCATTGCACCGTGATTGATTGTTGTTCCATTGCTTGTATTTCTTGCTTTGGGTAGAGCCGGGAGACGAGTATGTGAACGAGGAACCTGTCGAGTACGCTAATGAGGATCAAGCTTTCGACAACTCTGAGAACATTGTAGGCAAGATGACCATACCCTCGATATCACTTCTATCTTTGCTTTGCTAGTTGTTCGCTCTATCACTATGTCGCGCTACGTACCACTTGTTTATCATGCCTCCCATATTGCCATGTCAAGCCTCTAACCCACCTTCCTAGCAAACCATTGTTTGGCTATGTTACCGCTTTTGCTCAGCACCTCTTATAGCGTTGCTAGTTGTAGGTGAAGTTCAAGTTTGTTCCATGTTGGAACATGGATATGTTGGGATATCACAATATCTCTTATTTAATTTTAATGCATCTACATACTTGGTAAAGGGTGGAAGGCTCGGCCTTTTGCCTGGTGTTTTGTCCCACTCTTGTCGCCCTAGTTTCGGTCATACCAGTGTTATATTCCTTGATTTTGAGTTCCTTATGTGGTTGGGGTTATGGGACCCCCTTGACAGTTTGCTTTGAATAAAACTCCTCGAGCAAGGCCCAACTTTGGTTTTAACATTTGCCACCTAAGCCTTTTCCCTTGGTTTTCCACGAGCCCGAGGGTCATCTTTATTAACCCCCCACCCCACCCCAGGCCACTACTCCTCTGAGCGTTGGTCCAAACTAGAGCCCTTTGCAGCACCACCTCGGGGAAACTTGAGGGCTGGTTTTAGTTGTACGGATTGCTCATCCGGTGTGCCCTGAGAACGAGTTATGTGCATATCCTATCAGGATTTGTCGGCACAGTCGAGTGGTCTTGCTGGTCTTGCTTTACCATTGTTGAAATGTCTTGTAACCGGGATTCCGAGACTGATCGGGTTTTTTCGGGAGAAGGAATATCTTTCGTTGACAACGAGAGATCGTGATGGGATAAGTTGGGACACCCCTGCAGGGTATAAACTTTCGAGAGCAATGCCCGCGGTTATGTGGCAGATGGGAATTTTTTAGTATCCGCTTTTAGAGAACTTGACACTTGACTTACTTAAAATACATCAACCGCGTGTGTAGCCATGATGGTCTCTTTTCGGCGGAGTCCGGGAAGTGAACACGGTCTTGTGTTATGCTTGAACGTAAGTAGTTTCAGGATCACTTCTTGATCACTTCTAGCTTCTCGACCATGGCGTTGCTTCTCTTCTCGCTCTTATTTGCGTATGTTAGCCACCATATATGCTTAGTGCTTGCTGCAGCTCCACCTCACTACCTTCTGCTACCCATAAGCTTAAATAGTCTTGATCTTGCGGGTGTGAGATTGCTGAGTCCTCGTGACTCACGGATACTTCCAAACAGTTGCAGGTGCTGAGGATACCAGTGCAGGTGATGCTACTGAACTCAAGTGGGAGTTCGACGAGGATCTGGGTCGTTACTATGTTTCGTTTCCTCATGATCAGTAGTGGAGCTCAGTTGGGACGATCGGGGATCTAGCATTTGGGGTTTATCTTCCTTTTTATTCGGATTTGGCCGTAGTCGGTCTTTGAGTGTATTTGGATGATGTATGAATTATTTATGTATTCTGTGAAGTGGCGATTGTAAGCCAACTCTTTATCCCTTTCTTATTCAGTTCATGGGATTGTGCGAAGATTACCCCTCTTGTGACAAAACTACCATGCGACTATGCCTCTAAGTCGTGCCCCGACACATGGGAGATATAGCCACATTGTGGGTGTTACAATATATACTTGGTAATGGGTGGAAGTCTCGGCCTTTTGCCTGGTGTTTTGTTCCACTCATGCCACCATAGTTTTTGTCATTCCGGTGTTATGTTCCTTGATTTTGAGTCCCTAACACGATCAGGGTTTATGGGGCCCTCTTGACAGTTCACTTTGAATAAAACTCTTCCAGCAAGGCCCAACGTTGGTTTTACCATTTTCTTAATAACAACTAATACTTGCATAGGGACCGGCTAGCACCCAAGGACTCTTAATCAACCCCCGGGCCAGTGCTCCTCCTGAGTGTTGGTCCAAACCTGCCAACCACCGGTGATCGCCAGGGGCAACTCTGGATCTGGCCTACCGGAAGTTTGGACAATCCGATCGTGGCCTGAGACGAGATACGCGCGGCTACTATCATGGTGTCGGCACATCGGGAGGTCTTGCTGGACTTGTTTTACCATTGTCGAAATGTCTTGTGCACCAGGATTCCGAGTCTGAACGGAGGGTCTCGAGATGGAGGATTGTCTCCGCGGATTGTGAGCTTGTCATGGGCATGTAGGGTTTAAAATTTTCAGAGTCATGCCCATGATTATGTGGTAGATGGGAGTTTTTAATATCCGGTTGTAGAGAATTTGTCACCAGATTCGAATTAAAATAGACCAACCGCGTGCGCAACTGTGACTATCTCTTTTCGGGTGCATTTGAGAAGAGAACACAGTTGGGTTATGTTTGAACGTAAGTAGTTTAGGATCACTTCTTTATCATTACTAGTTTGCGATCGTTTGCGTAGTTTCTCATCTTACTCTTATACCCGTAAGATAGCCACCATACAATGCTTAGTCGCTTGCTGCAACCTCACCACTTGTCCATTCCATACCCATTAAGCTTTGCTAGTCTTGATACCCATGGTAATGGGATTGCTGAGTCCTTTTGGCTCACATTTTACTACAACAACAGCTGCAGGTACAGGTAAGCCGAAGCCTTGACGCGAGAGCGATGCTTGCTTGTTTTGGAGTTCTTTTGCTTCTTCTTCGATCAAGGGATAGGTTCTGGGTCGGGGAGCCTGGGATTAACAGGGTGGATGTCGTTCTTCTTTTTCGTTTGATTTCATCCGTAATCGGATCCTGCTATTCTGTATGATGATTTCTATGTATTGATGAACTATTGTATTCATGTTGTAGCTTGTGGCGAGTGTAAGCCTTTGTCTTGTATCCTCATCTATTCAGTACACGGTATGTTGTGATGATGTCCACCTTGCTATGTGCTCGAAATGCGATTGTGCCCCGATCATGAATTCATCATGTGATTGGGATAGAATCGCGTCTTGGGCGCTACAAGTTGGTATCAGAGTGTTACCAATCCTTAGGAGCCCCCTTGATTGATCGAACCGCTGCCATTTTTGACTATAGAAAAAACTATTTTGAGTCTAGTTATATCAGAGAGTAGGAATTCTTTTTACTCCTTATCCCCTTTGTCGCTCTGGTGAGGACACCTGAGGTAGATGTTTTGACTTTACTCTTCTCTTTTTCACTCAATTTTTTTTAGGATCACGTGGGTATTGTTGGATCGTTGCGATATCATTGTGATGGGAATTCTGTCTTGGTGCCTCCTGACATTTAGGGGTTGTGGAAGTGTCCCGGGGAGTTGAGCTCCAAGGTGTTTTTGTAACAGGTCTTATCGTTTCAATTCTGGAATACCAGAGGTCGCCGACATCGAAAACACTTCTATACTCTTTGTGGTGAGAGTAGTTTGACGACACCCAGTACTAGGGAGAGCGATCAGATGTATTGCCACATCTAGTATATCGAATGTTTTTGAAGGTCTGAGGTACACGATTTCGGAAGGTTTCTTGGTTATGTGTTGAAGGATGGATACAGTTGGAGCGTAAGGCTTGTTAGTTTGTGATATATTTGTGCCTCCCTGTATCCCCGACACCAGATTGCATAACCGGAAAGTTTCGGGAGTTCATAGGAGGGAATTCAAGTAGTTACCTAGGTTTATCCTTCCAACAAATGCATGATGGGTTATGTATTTGTTTCCGGCTACTTTTGCAAGCCAAATCCTTTGCTTTGTTTTGAGTTGTGGTATTTGAGTTGCTTCAATGTAAAGTGTTGAATCCATACCTTTCCTAAGCGGTGTTCTCATATTTCTATGTAAATAGTAATCCTTCTTGATCATCGAGGTTGTCATGTTAATTCTTTTCTGACCGGTGTACTTCTCTTCAAGTGGATCTGATCATTTCAAAATTCGCGAGATCAATTCTAAGTTTTCTCAACGGTGTTTGTTTCATCCATCCCAAGTTGTCTTTGTTTTTCGGGCCCTGATGAAGACATGTACCTAGGGTAGGGACACGGACCTGACCAAAGAGTCTTACCCTAGGACACCCCTAGGAGAAGCCACCTTTTCCTCTACTCGAAGGTATCCCACTCGACGGGTTCAAGACACTCGACCAAGAAGCTATCACTCGACCATGAAGCTAGCCACTCGACCGAAGTCACTCCGCAGGCAAACGGTCGGGCATTAAGTAGTCTTTATGGTCATTATAGCACTTTACTAGGGGCGTTACCAGTAACGCCCAACCTTAAATGTACCTTAAACCCTGCATTACTGAGGGCAGGAGAGGGCCGGCGAACTCTATATAAGCCACCCCCCTCCTCAGTATGAAGGGTTCGCACCCCTGTATCCATACACGCATAATCCAGTCGACCGCCTCCGGGCTCCGAGACGTAGGGCTATTACTTCCTCTGAGAAGGGCCTGAACTCGTAAACCTCGCGTGTAACAACTTCCCAATAGCTAAGATCTAACCTCTCCATATTCACCCCCCTACATCACTGTCAGAGTTAGAACCACGACAGTTGGCGCCCACCTTGGGGCCGCAGTCTTAGCGCCTGAATGGAGAAGTTGCAGTTTTTCCGATCCCTTTGATCATGGTTTCGTGCGGAGTTTTGGTGGAGGGCCACGAGATCCGTCTCGGCGCGCTCACGTTCATCGCCGACGACTCCGCCTGGCTTCAGGAGGCGCCACTCGACATCGACGCGCTCCCCGTCCGCGGTGCGACGCATTTCCGCGCATGCGTTCGTGGCATCCTCCTGCGGCAACCGTCGACCCAATATCGGTCGGCCCCCATATCGTCTTCCCGCTCTGTCTCCCACCGACGCAAGCGCTCCGGTCGGTCGAGACTTCAGAGGTGGGTGAGACATGCCGTGGCTCGCCAGTCGGCCACCCCGCAAGTCACGGCGGTCGAGCCCGACGAATCCCTCTGCGGCCTGTTCGACCTGTCGACTGGCTCCGCGGAGACCGCATCCGAGTGCGACAGCAGCGACCGAGCAGCTGAGGTTCTGGCGGTTGATGGGACGCACAGTCCTCCTGGTTTCCCTCGCGTTGGTGGAGACACGGGTGGGGGCGACCCGTCGCATCCCCACGATGAGTACCTCCCCAAACCTCTCACCTCACTACAGCGAGAGGAGCTTCGCCGTCGGAACATGGACGCGCTCCACACTCCTATTGTCGGAGAAACCCCCGAGGCCCGGGCCTTGGAGGACGCGCGCTTGGCTAACCTGGCCGAGCGCACTCGACTGGAGAATTTCCAGCGGATACTCAACGAGCAAGCGCGTCAGCGGGCTCCCGAGTCCAGTCGACGTCAGCAAGCTCCCGAGTCCAGTCGGCGTCAGCTTTTCCCATCGCCGCAGGTATACTGAACCCCTGTTCAGAATTTGGCCACTGCGGCCCGTATAGCAGAATCAATTCAGCCCTCCCAGTCGGAGGCGGGCAGAGGCTTGTTGCAGATCAGAGCACTGCTCCGGGCGGCGGGAAACCAGAATCTGCTGTCTCTCAGTCGCAGAACAGGATCCACAGTCGATCCATCGCGACGGGTACAGTCGAGTCGGCTCACAGCCCGAGATCGCCCCCAAGGCGTGAGGGACGTGGTGACCGGCATGATCAGTACAGGAGGAATGAGCAGTATGATCACCGATTCGACCGTGATGATCGACGTCGAGTGCCAACCCCTCCCCCGAGGAGTGGGTCATATGCGCCTCGACGGCAAGATGACAGACGCCCTCATAGTGTCGGGCAGAGGATTCCAGTCGACCCCAGGGACCCAGGCTTTGACGCGAGATCTGTCCTCGTTCAAGGCTTGGTCGACAGGAACAGGGCTCATCGGGAAGGCCAGAACAGAGATGCGCCCGCCAGCAGCAGAGCACGTGTTTCAGGGCCAGAGTGTTTCAGTCGAGCCATCAGGGCTGCAGTGATTCCTCCCAACTTCAGGCTGGCGACTGGGGTCAGCAAGTTCACCGGTGAATCTAAGCCTGACACTTGGCTCGAATATTACCGAGTGGCTGTACAGATTGGCGGCGGCAACGATGAGGTGGCCATGAAGCATTTGCCTCTCATGTTAGAGGGCTCAGCCAGAGCGTGGCTGAATCAGTTGGCACCCAGCAGCATCTACACCTGGGAGGACCTCTCCCGAGTGTTTGTCACAACCTTTGAAGGAACCTGCAAGCGACCTGCGGGCCTTACAAAGTTGAGGTCCTGCGTACAGAAGCCGAATGAAACACTGAGGGATTACATCCAGAGGTGGATCACGCTGCATCACACGGTAGAGAATGTGCCAGACCATCAAGCAGTTTGTGCCTTCAAGGAAGGCGTTAAATATAGAGAGTTGAATTTGAAGTTCGGTCGAACTGGAGAGATGTCTCTGAATCGGATGATGGAGATTGCCACCAAGTACGCTAATGGTGAAGACGAAGATCGACTCCGAAGCGGCAAGCTCAAGGCAGTCGCCCAAGAAACCGGAGGAAACTCCAGGCGGAAACAGAAGCGGAAGGCCGAGCCGGCCGCTCCTGGGGAGGCCCTGGCCGTAGCCCAGGGAAACTTCAAGGGAAAACCCAAAGGCCCCTGGAAGCCCAAGAAAGTCAAGGATCAAGATGGAAATAATGTTCTGGATCTGCCATGTCACATCCACACAAAGAAAGATGAAGAGGGTAATTTCATTTACCCGAAGCATACCACTCGACAGTGTCGACTCCTGATCCAGCAGTTTCAGGGCAAACAGCCCAAAGACAAGGAAAAAGAGTCAGATAGAGTTGAGGACAAGGGAGACAGTGACGATGGATACCCCCAAGTCAATTCCACCCTAATGATTTTTGCCGATGTCGAGAGCAAAAGTCGACTGAAAGTCATTAACCGCGAGGTGAACATGGTTGCCCCAGCAACGCCCAGTTACCTGAAGTGGTCTCAGACTGCCATCACATTCGACCAGTCCGATCACCCGACGCACATTGCCACCCCTGGGAGGCAAGCTTTGGTGGTCGACCCAATCGTTGAAGGCACTCGAATGACCAAAGTCCTGATGGATGGCAGCAGTGGCTTGAACATACTATATGCTGAAACTTTGAAAGTAATGGGCATTCCGATGTCCAGACTGAGTACCAGTAACATGAGCTTCCACGGAGTCATTCCTGGCAAGAAAGCCGAATCACTCGGCCAGATAGCTCTTGATGTGGTTTTAGGTGATTCAAAGAATTACCGCAAGGAAAAGTTGACATTCAAAGTTGTGGACTTCCAAAGTGCTTATCATGCCATTTTGGGCAGGCCAGCTTACGCGCGCTTCATGGCTCGACCATGTTACGTGTACCTCAAACTGAAGATGCCTGGCCCTAAAGGGGTAATCACTGTTACACGCAATCGGAAGAAGGCAGAAGAGTGCTTTCAGAAAGGCTCAAAGATTGCAGATGCTCAGATGGCAGTGGTCGAGCTGCAAGAGTACCAAAAGACTGCCGATCCGAGTGAATTGCTACGGGCCAAGAAGCCTGCTTCAGAGTCAGCTTTTCAGTCGTCCGGTGAAACAAAGACAGCTCACATTCACCCGACCGACCCCGACGCTGCTCCGACTCATATCTCGACGACGCTCGACTCCAAATAGGGAGAAGCGCTCATCCAGTTCCTCCGTGAGAACTGGGACGTCTTCGCATGGAAGCCTTCTGACATGCCTGGAGTTCCCAGGGGGCTGGCTGAGCACCGTTTGCAAGTCGACCCGAAGTTCAAGCCTGTGAAAGAACATCTTCGATGGTCCGCCGTCCAGAAGAGGAAGGCCATTGGCGAGGAGGTGGCTCGGCTCTTAGCAGCGGAGTTCATCCGAGAGATTTACCACTCTGAGTGGCTCGCCAATGTCGTCATGGTCCCCAAGAAGGACAAGTCACTTCGCATGTGCATTGATTTCAAACATATCAATCGGGCCTGCCCGAAATATCATTTCCCTCTCCCCCGCATCGACCAGATAGTGGACTCGACCGCGGGATGTGAGCGTTTGTCTTTTCTAGATGCTTATTCACGGTACCATCAGATCTGTCTGTATGGACCTGACGAGATCAAAACGGCTTTCATCACCCCATTTGGGTGCTTCTGTTATGTTACCATGCCCTTCGGCCTCAAGAACGCTGGAGCCACGTTCATGAGGATGATTCAGAAGTGTTTGCTCACTCAGATTAGTCGGAACGTAGAAGCATACATGGATGATATTGTGGTTAAGTCACAAAAAGGTTCCGACCTACTGACTAACCTTGCTGAAACCTTTGCTAACCTCACGAGATATGATATCAAGCTCAATCCATCAAAATGCACATTCGGAGTTCCAGGTGGAAAGTTACTCGGTTTTCTCGTTTCCGAACAAGGAATCGACGCTAACCCCGAGAAAGTTGGCACCATACTCCGGATGAAGCGCCCCGTGCGTATACACGATGTCCAGAAGCTTACAGGTTGCTTGGCCGCTCTAAGTCGATTCATTTCTCGACTCGGTGAGAAAGCGTTGCCTCTTTACCAACTGATGAAGAAGTCTGACAAGTTCGAGTGGACTCCAGAAGCTGACGCAGCGTTTGCAGAGCTCAAAGCTCTGCTCTCCACCCAGCCGGTGCTTGCTGCCCCAATCAGCAAAGAGCCTCTGCTGCTGTACATTGCGGCCACGGGACAAGTTGTCAGTACAGTACTCACGGTCGAGCGGGAAGAAGAAGGAAAGGCCTTCAGAGTTCAGCGCCCAGTCTATTATCTGTCTGAAGTTTTGACCCCTTCGAAACAAAGATACCCTCACTACCAGAAGCTTGTATATGGGATTTACATGACCACGAAGAAGGTTGCACATTACTTCTCTGACCACTCCATTACAGTCGTCAGCGACGCCCCACTGTTAGAGATTCTTCATAACAGAGATGCAACTGGTCGAGTGGCCAAGTGGGCGATTGAACACCTTCCCTTAGATATCAAGTTTGAAGCAAAGAAGGCTATTAAGTCCCAAGCAATCGCAGATTTCATCGCCGAGTGGATTGAACAGCAGCTTCCGACTCAAGTTCACTCAGAGCACTGGACCATGTTCTTCGATGGATCTAAGATGCTGAATGGTTCCGGTGTTGGGGTAGTTCTAGTCTCCCCCCGAGGAGATAAGCTCAGATACGTTCTCCAGATTCACTTCGATTCCTCCAACAATGAAGCAGAGTATGAAGCACTTCTGTATGGGTTGCGCATGGCCATTTCACTCGGTGTCCGTCGCCTCATGGTCTATGGCGACTCAGATTTGGTGGTTAATCAGGTGATGAAGGAGTGGGACGTCAGAAGTCCGGCTATGACTGGTTATTGCAATGTAGTGAGAAAGCTAGAAAAGAAATTCGAGGGGTTAGAACTTCATCACATCCCCCGACTGAAAAATCAAGCGGCTGATGATCTGGCAAAGATAGGCTCCAAGAGAGAAGCCATTCCAGCAATGTGTTTTTGGAGCACATCCGCTCGCCGTCAGTCCAGGAGGATCCTTTCACAGAAGAAGCCCCACAACCGAAAAGTGCCACAGATCCGACTGAAGTCGAAGTTCCTGCTGTGGTCGACCTAATCATGGAAGTCTTGGCAATCACTCCCGACTGGACGATACCGTACATCGCGTATATCCTAAGGAAAGAGCTCCCAGAGGACGATGAAGAGGCTCGACAGATCGTCCGCCGATCCAAGGCCTTCACAGTCATAAAGGGGCAGTTGTATAGAGAAAGCGCGACTGGAATTGGTCAGAAGTGCATAACACCAGAAGAAGGTCGGATAATCCTTGATGATATCCACTCGGGGACCTGTGGCCACCATGCGTCCTCTCGGACCATTGTGGCTAAAGCATACCGAGCGGGATTCTACTGGCCTAGAGCAAATAAGATGGCAAAAGAGATAGTCGACAAGTGTGGAGGGTGCCAGTTCTACTCCAACATGTCACACAAGCCTGCATCAGCCCTGAAGACCATTCCACTCATCTGGCCCTTTGTTGTTTGGGGTCTAGACATGGTTGGTCCGCTGAGAACAGGCAGAAGTGGTTTCACTCATGTGCTTGTGGCAGTCGACAAGTTTACCAAATGGATTGAAGCTAAGCCTATCAAGAATCTTGATGCTTGCACTGCTATCAGTTTCGTCAGAGGGCTAACATTCAGATATGGAGTCCCGCATAGCATCATCACTGACAATGGGTCAAACTTCGATTCAGACAAGTTCAGAGCTTTTTGCGCCTCTCAAGGCACTCGAGTCGACTACGCATCGGTCGCCCATCCCCAGTCGAATGGACAAGCCGAAAGAGCAAATGGTCTGATTCTCAAAGGACTAAAGCCTCGACTGATGCGTGATCTCAAGCACGCGGCAGGTGCTTGGGTCGACGAGCTTCCGTCAGTTCTGTGGGGATTGAGGACCACCCCTAACCGTTCGACTGGAAGAACTCCATTCTTTCTGCTTTACGGAGCCGAAGCGGTTCTGCCAAGTGATCTTCTTCACAACGCGCCCCGAGTCGAGCTTTACACCGAAGATGAACCAGAACAGGCCCAGCAAGACGCAGTCGACCTCCTAGAAGAAGAGAGGGAGATGGCCATAATCAGATCGACCATTTATCAGCAAGACTTGTGTCGATTCCACGCCCGGAATGTGAAGAGTCGAGCCTTCCAAGAAGGAGATTTGGTCCTCCGAGTGGATCAACAGAAACCACACAAGCTTGCTCCTACTTGGGAAGGCCCCTTCATCATCACCAGAGTCCTCCACAATGGAGCGTATCACCTCTACAATGTTGATCGCCAGATCGACGAGCCACGAGCTTGGAATGCGGAACTACTCCGCCCCTTTTACACTTGAGCTCTCCCTTGGACGAGATGTAATAAGAAAAGTTCCTGCAGTTCGTTTTTATCAAAGGCAAGAGTGTTCCATTAATTGTTCTCACTTTTGTTTACATATGAAATCCCCCAGTGGGTGACTTAGCTGCGAATCCGTTTCGCCTAAGTTTGAAAAAATCCTACCGAGTGGAAAGCAAACCTCCCACTCGGGGGCTTAGCTGCAGCCCAGCACTCGCCTAAGTTCTCTCACTTAGAGACTTAGCTGCAGTCCGGCACTCGCTTAAGTTTGAAAAAATCCTACCGAGTGGAGAGCGATCCTCCCACTCGGGGGCTTAGCTGCAGTCCAGCACTCGCCTAAGTTCTCTCACTTAGAGACTTAGTTGCAGTCCGGCACTCGCCTAAGTTTGAAAAAATCCTACCGAGTGGAGAGCGATCCTCCCACTCGGGGGCTTAGCTGCAGTCCAGCACTCGCCTAAGTTCTCTCACTTAGAGACTTAGCTGCAGTCCGGCACTCGCCTAAGTTTGAAAAAATCCTACCGAGTGGAGAGTGATCCTCCCACTCGGGGGCTTAGCTGCAGTCCGGCACTCGCCTAAGTTCTCTCACTTAGAGACTTAGCTGCAGTCCGGCACTCGCCTAAGTTTGAAAAAATCCTACCGAGTGGAGAGCGATCCTCCCACTCGGGGGCTTAGCTGCAGCCCAGCACTCGCCTAAGTTTGAAAAAATCCTACCGAGTGGAGAGCGATCCTCCCACTCGGGGGCTTAGCTGCAGCCCAGTGCTCGCCTAAGTATTAAAAAAATCCTACCGAGTGGAGGGCGATCCTCCCACTCGGGGGCTTAGCTGCATCCCAGTGCTCGCCTAAGTATTGAAAAAATCCTACCGAGTGGCGAGCAAACCTCCCACTCGGGGGCTTAGCTGCAGCCCAGTGCTCGCCTAAGTGTTTAAAAATCCTACCGAGTGGAGAGCAAACCTCCCACTCGGGGGCTTAGCTGCAGCCCAGTGCTCGCCTAAGTACAAGACTCGACCCAATCCGCGAGTCGACTGCTAACTCCCCCTTCGGAATTGCGCCGCAAATACAAGGTCATTCCGAGTGAAGATCAAGTCCCACTCGACGGATCAAACCATGAAGATGCCCAACAAGAAATCAATTTCGGATAAAGCCTAAAAGGTCCCAGACCTCAAAGTACTCGAGCCCGAGGCTCGGCAAAGTTTAACTGTTACAAGTCCACTCGGCATCCCGAGGCAAATTTAAGGCAAAGTTTAACGGTTACAAATCCACTCGGCATTCCGAGGTAAATTTAAAGTTTTTCACTCCTCAGGAGGAGGACTGGAAGGGGCGACGAACTCATCCAAGTCGATCCCATCGGCAATACGGGTGGAAACAGCGATGAAGGTCTCCATGAAGTCTTGAAAGCTGTGCTTCCTGGTATTTGCAACTTGGATGGCCGCCAGCTTTTCTTCTCGCGCCTCCTTGCAATGGACGCGGACCAGAGACAGAGCGACATCAGCACCGCATCTAGCAGAAGATTTCTTCCATTCCGCCACTCGACCTGGGACTTCGTTAAGTCGAGCCATCAGAGACTCGAGGTCGTTCTGAAGCGTCGTCCCAGGCCAGAGTGATGTGTCGATCCGCGACATTGCAACTTTCAGCCGAGCCAGATAATCAACGACGCTGGTAACACGAGACTCCAGTCGGAGCACGTTCATGGCAGCCTCGTCCTTCACGAGAGAATTGGCGGGATCCAAGCCTAGCTCCACTCGACCGGTTTCCTCTTTGAAGTTCTGGCAGAATTCTGCGAACATGATTCAAGAATAAGACAGTGGCCGTACGCAGGCTCGGCAACTACAAGAAAGTCAGGTTGGAATAATTACCTTTGAGCATGACGAACAGCTTCTTGGCGAGCCCTCCGAGATAAGCCTCCAGATCTTTCGCCTTCCCCGCCAGCTCGCCCGCCTTGTCGTGCAGAGCCATCTTCTCCTTCTTCAGTCGTCTGGCATCTCGATTAGCTGTCTCAAGAGCAGCTTTCAGTCTGGAGTTCTCCTCTTCAAGAGTCCCGACCGAAGCCAGCTTCTCTTCTGCGAGCTTCGTTTTGCTCGAGGCCTCCTTCAGCGCCTCTGCAAGGTCTTGATCCTTCTTTTTCAGATCTTCCTCCAGTTTATCTGTGGCACGTAGAGTGGAACCAACATCAAGAATGGACAGGAAAGAAAAGCCACCTGTTAAGAATGGAGAACCTCACCAGCCATACCTTTTGCCTCTTCTTGCGCCTTCTTCAAATTCTCCTGAGCAAGCTGCAAGTTAAGGTTGAGCTGGATCTGCTGATTCTCCAACTCAGTATAGCGAGCTACAAGTTTGCAAGATTTCTGCAAAAAGAAAAATCAGTCGACAGACGTCCAAGATAAGTTGCTTCTGAGTAACTCAGAGACAATGATGACGTTTCTAAGACCACAGCCGAATGAAAAACATTCGATAGTAGTCTCGGGGACTACACCCAGTGGGTGCACTCAGCATGCCCCCACTGGTTTGACAAAAAAAAGAGAGTTCCACTCGACCTGGCCCGACCAAACCGAGTGAAGAAATACAGCTACCGCAACACAATGTAAAGACTACAGTCGACTGCCAGCAGTCCACTGTAGTCTCGGGGACTACACCCCGTGGGTGCACTTAGCGTGCCCCCACTTGTCCAAGGATTGGCAGACACACCCAGTGGGTGTACAGATACAAAGATCTTTGGAAAAGAGACTCTCCAAACAGCATATCATGACAGACCAAGTGTTGAGTCGACTGACCTGGACGTTGCTCTGAAGAGCTGAACTCGCGTCATAGGCTGCTTGGCTGGCCTCCCGAGCCATCTTCACTTGCTCCATCATGATCCCCGCCTGGCGTATAGCCTCCTTTGCAGCAACCGCTTGGTCCTCAGGGACGGGGTATGTGGCAAAAAGCGAAGACGGATCCGCAGTCGACGATGAGGGCCGCGCACTCGCCAGAGGAACGGCGAAGGTCACTGAAGCCCGAGTGGCGTCACCACCATCCCGAGCCTCGGCCTCGGGCGCCGGAGCGGATTGGTGGGGGGTCTTGTCAGTCGACGCCCTCTTGTGCCTCCTCACTCTCAACGATTCGTTGTCTTCATCGTCCGGGAGGTCAATAACATGAGGAGGAGCTACAAGGAAAACATTCAATCGACCAGAGTCGCAATAAAGGTTCAGTCGACTCAAAGGCAGGACGTCAGCAATCGTACCAGGGTTGGAGGTAACAGCGTCCTCCATCTCTTGGTCGTCGTTCCTGGCGGAGACCTCAGAAGTAGCACCGCTGCAAATCTCGAAAGTCAATCAGTTAGCTCAGTGAATCGACCAAGGATCCGTCCAGGCCGACAAAGGAAAGCAAGTCTTATTATTACCCGGAAATGGTAGGAACAGCTATCTTCATCTTGGGAAGAGCCTTGGGCGGCTTGGATGGCATCGCTCGTGGATGCTTGGGAGCCCTCCCAGTCGGCGGAGGAGAAGAAGTTCGAGGGCGTTTCGACGACTGCCCAACAGGAGCAGTCGCCTTGCCACGTTCCCGCGCTGGATCGTGGCTGAGCTTGGATCACCCCTCTGGACGGGGGGGGGGGGGGGGGGGGGGGGGGGGGGTTCAACCTCCTCCTCCTCCCCTTCGCTGGAGAAGATGTCGTCGCCTCCCTCTCCCTCACCGTCGGACTCCCACTCGCCTTGGTCATCCCCGCTCTCGCCTCCGCTCGCCTCCCCTTCCTCAGTCGACCCCTGTGCCCCGTTGGGCGTCGAGTACATCTCGGTGGTCGCCTGGAAAACAATAGACAAGACGAAAGTCAATCGACTTATTCAAAAAAGACCAATACAGAAGACAAGATATCAGTCGGGAGCACAAAGACATACCTGGTCCACCTCATACGAGTTGTCGAGTGGGGTTACCCTCCTGGCTCCTCGGGGGTTGTCTTTGTTCCCCGTGATGCTCGACAACCACCCCTCCACCATATCGTCGGTGACCTCCTCCGGGTGGACCCGAGTGGTGTCGTCAAGACCCGAATACAGCCACATCGGGTGGTCGCGGGCCTGGAGCGGTTGGATGCGCCTTTGAAGAAAGACCTCCAGCAGGTCCATACCGGTCACGCCCTCGCGGACAAGCTCAACCACTCGACCTGCCAGCACCTTGACTTGGGCCTTTTCCTCCGGCACGACTTTCAGAGAGGCAGGCTTCTCGGCTCGGTCGAGGGAAAAAGGAGGAAGACCAGTCGACTGTCCGGGGGTCGCCTCATCCTTGCAGTAGAACTAGGTCGACTGCCAGCCACGGACCGACTCCGGGAAGGTGATAGATGGAAAACAACTCTTCCCCCTCGTCTGGATCGCCAGGCCCCCGCACAGCTGGATCACCTGCGTCCTCTTGTCACTCGACTTAGCCTTCTTGACCGATTGAGAACGGCAGGTAAAGATGTGTTTGAAGAGTCCCCAATGGGGTAGACAACCCAAGAAAGCCTCACACATGGAGATGAAAGCAGCAAGGTAGACAATGGAGTTGGGAGTGAAGTGGTGGAGCTGCGCTCCGAAGAAATTCAGGAAACTCCGGAAGAAAGGATGGGGCGGCAGAGAAAACCCTCGGTCGATGTGGGTGGCTAGGAGCACGCACTCACCGTCGCGGGGTTGAGGTTCGATCTCTCCCCCCGGAAGACGCGCAGCTTCGTGGGGAATGACTCCCCCCTCGACCATGTCGTCGAGATCCTCTTGCCGGAGCACCGACGGCATCCAGTCGCCCTGGATCCAACCTTTGGGCAGAGCGGTCCTAGAGGAAGATCCGCCCCGAGCTGACCTCTTCCCTTTCCCCGCTGCCGCCGCCTTCTTCGAGCGCTCCAGAGCGGAGGTCCTGCTCTTCGTCATCGTCGCCGGCGAAGTCTCACACGGGCCTGCTGCGCTGGGGCGGGAACGGAGGTGGCGGAAGGACTTGCGAAGGGAGAGAGGCGGAAGAAAGGAGGAGAAGAGAGCGCACTGCTTGGAAACCCCGAGCCGGCAATTTATAAGGTACCGCTTCCGAGTGGCTGACTGGTAGGCCCAGGCTATCCAGTCAAATCCCGCATCAGACGCGCGCGCAGTACGTGGCGAAAAAGGCGACGCGGGGATCGAGGAGCTTCCGCTTTATCGCTTTCGATTACTGCGGCCGCTCCCGTCCCGCGCGCTTCCCAAAATCCAAATCCCGCGACATCCGCGGGCCACAAAAACGACTTGTCAAAACAGAAGACCCCGATCGCGCCGGCGCTCGGTATGTCACAAACAAAGAAATTCACTCGACGAAAGGCCTGGAATGGATCAAGGTGACTGAAAAAGGTTGGCAACATCATCCGTGACGATTGACCCAAAACAAGGCGCTCACGTAGCCCGAAGAACCAGTCGCAAAGATCTCCAACTCTTTCCCCACTCTAACCTCGATCCATTCGGGGGCTAATGATGAAGACATGTACCTAGGGTAGGGACACGGACCTGACCAAAGAGTCTTACCCTAGGACACCCCTAGGAGAAGCCACCTTTTCCTCTACTCGAAGTTATCCCACTCGACGGGTTCAAGACACTCGACCAATAAGCTATCACTCGACCATGAAGCTAGCCACTCGACCGAAGTCACTCCACAGGCAAACGGTCGGGCATTAAGTAGTCTTTATGGTCATTATAGCACTTTACTAGGGGCGTTACCAGTAACGCCCAACCTTAAATGTACCTTAAACCCTGCATTACTGAGGGCAGGAGAGGGCCGGCGAACTCTATATAAGCCACCCCCTCCTCAGTATGAAGGGTTCGCACCCCTGTATCCATACACGCATAATCCAGTCGACCGCCTCCGGGCTCCGAGACGTAGGGCTATTACTTCCTCTGAGAAGGGCCTGAACTCGTAAACCTCGCGTGTAACAACTTCCCAATAGCTAAGATCTAGCCTCTCCATATTCACCCCCCTACATCACTGTCAGAGTTAGAACCACGACAGGCCCTCCCACCCTTTTTCTTGAATGATTCAGATTTCTTAATCATGTATCATTTTATTTGTGAGAAGTATCTTCATCCTTTTCTTTGAATGTTCTTATCTGGTGATTCTCAGGAAGATGCTAAGGAAGCTTCAAGTTTATCATTCTTCATTCTCGTATTCTTTTCCGGTGGATTCAATTCAAGTTATAGGTGTTGATCTTATCCCCTTCCTCGTTTCAAGTGCTTTCTTATGCTGGTGTATCTCTTAATCATTCACCTCTCGCTTTCCATTTGTTCTGGAGAGCTGAAGATATCTCGAAAGATTCGTGCTTCTATTCAAGATCCGTTCAAGCTATCTCGAGGTTGTTATCTCATTCAAGCCATTTAATTCAACCGGTGCAATCTCTTTCAAGCAACCATTTCAACGGTGTATCTTTGAGTGGGCTCTAACCCACAGGTCTTTTCCCAGGATCTTACTTGACTCTTTTGAATGTTCTGGAGTTACTCTCAAATTCTTTTTCAAAATTTGGCTTAAGAATGATGAATTATCATCAGGCATATTCCTTCTCCAAGATCGCTTTCAAAACATTTTCATCATTGGTTCAACATTTCTATTCTTCATTGTTTCGGAGTGTCTCATCAATTGTCATGGTGGTTCTCATCATCATTCTCAACATTTGAAGACTGAAGAAGAATTATTTCTTCTAAATTTTGTTTGTTCTCTTGAAGATTCGTGATTCTAGCTTTGTGCCATCCTCGCAATTGTTTTCGATAGTGAGAATTCTTTTCACCCGTACAAAGCATTTCATGACTTTCTTTCCATTCTTGATTTTCCGGAGCCCATCATTTTAGAATTATTCATTCTCAGCTTTCAGCTCTCGTTCTCCAAATCTTACCAGTGCATCATTCAAGTATTCTCTAGTCAGCTTGACATCTCTTCATTTTCTTGCATCTAAATTACCTCGAGTATATTCGTTCATTTTCAATTCTTACGGTGGTTCATTCAAGATTTCTCTTCCTTTGTTATCGTATTAATTCGTTCGTTGTTTCCAAACCCCAGCGATGGTTCCATCAAGACCTTCTCAAGTTTGCGCTATATCTATCCTTAATCCTTCAAGAAGAATAAGTGGCATGCCAATTCTGTTGCTTGTTATCAATTTAAGTTGATGAACGGTAAGCATGACATAATTCTTATCATCGAGGTGATTTAATTCCTTATCACGGAGGCTCGTCAAAATTCCCAGATCAAGTGTTTCATCCTTTTCTTTCCAGAGTCTCAAGCTCTCAATTATATCGTCGCGAGCTCCATCTAAATCATTGTAAGGCTTCACCTTGTGTTTTCAACTTCTCTTTCTTTTTATCATCCTTTTATTACCGGAGTTCTTCATGGAGGCTCTACATGGTGGTTCGTCAAGGATTCCTTTCATTCTTCAATTGTTTTTCAAGATTTCTCTCGAAGTTATGACCCGCCAAGCTATACTCAAAATTAAACATGGTGCTCAACACATGTTTTGTTTTGAGGAGTTCAAGCATTCTTCATCTTGCATTCCGAAGTGAAATTCTATCTTATCTTTTGATGTGGTGTTATGTCATTCTTGATAATTTTCCTTCGTGTTTCATGATTCACAAGTTGTCAAGAATGAGATATTTTAAAACCATCAATTTTCTCTTTGTTCAAGAGATCTTTTCAGCCCATCAATCTCTTCGTTGGAGTTGTCTTGGTAAAGATTTCACCTAAAGCCTTTCCATAAGGGTTTTTGCTATTTATGGTGATTATCCATGACCCAAGTTATCTATGCAGCCTTTCGGGAAAGAGGTTTTTCATCTCTTCGTTGATCTCAAGCAAGCAATTGTTTTCGTTAGAGGCAGAATTTCACCTCAAGTTTTGAGATGTTTTCATAAGCCCACAAGCATCTTATTGTTTTCGTTGTTGATTTTTTCAACAACTCCATTAAAGCCTTCTTCGTAAGGATGTTTTTTCAAATTCATTTGTGGAAGGAGTTGCCATTTTCTTCTCCATTATTTTCTTTCCATCAATCCAGCTTCTACTCTTTCGTTCCAGAGGCATGGTGATGTTGCTCTCTTTGACCATCGTCTCGTTGTGTCAAGATCATGATCTTTTCCTTGCTTATCCATTTAACCAGAGTGTTGTGTCATCTCTTCAAGTTCTTTTCATCTTATCAAGTTTTGCTCCTCTTGTCAATCGGAGTGCTGCCGAAATTGTTCTTTCTCGTTCCTTGTATATCTCGTTCCAAGCGGTGTGGTGGCATATTCTTATTGGTTCATTGAGCTTGTGTTCCATGTTTCAACCTACAAGGTTCTCGTCATGTTCCTTGTTCCTCTTTTCTGACAAAGTGTTTTCAACTTTGTTCATCTCCGTTGTATTCTTTCCTTGAAATTGTTTAACCTCTCAAGGTTCATTGGTTTCACCCTTTTCTCAAGAAGCAACTTAGTTTTACCTCTTCCTTCTTCTGTTTCTCTCCAGTGCCATCCCTAGATCTCGGGGCAAGATCTCTTGTAAGTGGAGGAGAGTTGTAATGACCCAAGACTGACGCTCCAGACGCCTTCCATATATTTCGTTATTGCCGTGTGTTTTATTTGCTTGTTGCATTGCATCATGTCATCATGCAACCTTTTTTAAAACTTAACTAAATAAATTGTATGGTCTTTGATCCATTTAAACTGAGGGAACTCACATTGTGAACTTCTCTTTAAAACATATATCCTCCCAATATTATTAGCGAGCTATAAAATTATATTCCATTAATTTGGAATTTACCACAACACACGTGCATGTTAAATCCCTTGGCCTTTCCTTCCTGAAGTTTTGACTCTCTAACCTTGCCTATAATTCTTTTCCTGTTTATTGAGGCTCTTTCTAAACTCTCAACATTTTTGGGCACTTCGAATTCCTCGTCCTTGTTCAAACCATTTTAATTAAATTCAAATGAATTTGAATTTAAATCTTGCAATCATGCTCACTTCTATTTTTCCTGGATCAAGCTCATTTTTCTGAGTCCGGGGAAATTATCTGCAAGCTCAAATTCTTTCCCTAACCCCCTCTTCCTTTTTCTTCTCTCTAATGCTTTTCTCTTAAAGAAAATAAGAGGGAGAGAGAAGAGAGTCCAGCCCACTTGGGCCTCCTGCACCCGCAGCCACCAGAGGCTCATTCACCCCCATCTTAACCCTAGTCGATCCCTCGATCCACCCTCGTTAACCCTACACGACTCCCTGATCTATCGCCCCTCTCCCCCTTCATCCGCCTCCTACGCTGCCACACTCACACAGAGATAGAGAGGAGCACAGCCAACTCGCCCCGCTCGAAGCCCCTCTCCATCGGTCGTCGCCATGACCTGGTCCCCGCGCAGCCGCCTCCCATGGCACCCTCATCCGCGTGCAGGCGTCTAAGCCCCGCCGCCATCTCGACCTCCCCGACGCCTAGCTCTGCTCCGGCCGCCACACCTTCGCATGGATTCTACCATCTTCGGAATCGCCAACGCCACCGCAAGCCCGCCCTCGGCCCCATCTCCACGGGCGCGATCCACCACCAGCCGTCGTCCTTCTTCAGCTCCGTCTCCACCATTGCCGACTCCCTTGCTGGTGACCAGCTCCATGCCCCAGCGAGCACGCTACCGATCCCGACACGCCAAGACTACCTCCTCAAGTTCGCCAAGTACCTCTACGTGCGGACTCGCCAAGTACCCGTCCTGTTCTGCGCCTTGCTGCTACTACAGGCCATGAGCTCGCTGGCTAGCGCAGGGACGCCATGGTCGAGACCACCTCCTACAATTTCTCCTCCACATCGCCATGCGACCTCCCCTGCTGCTCCCCGTCCAAGCAGAACACCCCTGCCGCCATCTCTTGTCGCGACCAGCTGCCCCGCCCCGAACATCCATGTCTACAAGCTGCTGCCTTCAGATGCGGTTGGTTTGTTTCGGCCATTTAGACATCGTCTCTGTTTTGCTGCCAAGTACCTGCTTGACCACCGAACCAGTACGCCAAGATTCCAAATCCAAGATCCCCTCAAGTTCAAGTTTGACTACAGGGAATACCACCAAGTACCCTTTGAATCGCCAAGTTCGACTACAACGTTTACCACTACTGTCGCGAGAATCAAGACCCACAAGTCGAAGACCTCAAGTACCACAACGACTGATGAATAGTACAACTACCTCCTCTACCGTTGATCCCGTGGACATCAAGTTACTCGCCGTGACCCTAATCATCTACGGAGTGCGTACGACTATGAAACATGAACCACTACTTCCACTACCGTTGTCGTTTACAACTACTTCTCACGACGACCCATGAACAACTACGTTCCATCGAACCCGAACCGTCTCAAACGCATGCTTCAAAGGTATAATCGCTGAGACGATCGTCCGTGAACGAATGCATGTGTGTTGTATGAGATGAACCCTATGTTTGCACCTAGTAGGAGCCATTGCACGTTCCTCCTTATTTGCCATGCCATCGACTCGTGGGAACCCGGTAACCGGGATCACCCCACCATCTCTAGCATGTTCAGCACATCCGCACACTTACTCTTTTGCAACGGTATCTCAATGAGTTGTAGGATCATCGGAATGTTGCCATGGCACCATTTCCGTTGTCGTTGCCGTGGCACCCCTTTCGTTCCGCCGTGTTGACCAAATGTTTCATAACATGCTCATGTCAACATTTTCGTAAAATTGCATAAAACTTTAATATGTCATCCGCATCATGATAACAACATTTAAAATGTTTAAAAGTGTTGTTTGCATTAAATTGCCAAATGACATGTGGGGATTCATCAAAATTGTTGTTTTTTATTTCCGGCCTCATTTGAACTTGCCTAAATGGTTAGTTTACTCATGCTTCACCTCTTGCCATGTTAATCAACATTTAATCTTGTTTTATTCATAAGAAGAGCGAACTAAATAAATGAATGTGGTGTTTCTTCAATATGCAACTTGTTGCATATTGAGCTCCACTTAATTTTTAGTGTTGTTTGTTGCACTTTGTCGTGCGATGAATCATTAAACCTGACATGCATTATACTTGGTGTGCCTTGTAACACCCTCGATGCGGCTATAGCTCCCACGTGTCGAGGCACGACTTAGAGACATAACCGCATTGAAAGCAATGTCGCAAGTCAGGCAATCATTACAACATCCCATGTAATACACAATAAAAGGGGGAGATAACATAGTTGGCTTACACTCGCCACGTCACATCAGAGTACATAAATAACATTCATCAAACAAACACTCATGGCCCGACTACGGCGCCAAAATGGAAAAGAACCCAACATGCGACAAGGCCCTGAATCGAACCCCAGCTGGGCACCACTACTGATCATCGGGAAAAGAAACATAATAACGCTGAGAGTCCTCGTCGAACTCCCACTTGAGCTCGTACTCGTCACCTGGAGAGGAATCACCTTGACCTGGATCTGGAGTTATAGTATCTGTGAGCCACAGGGACTCAGCAATCTCGCACCCTCGCGATCAAAACTATTTAAGCTCATAGGAATGGGTGAGGCAAATATATGTGGAGCTGCGGCAAGCGACTAGCATATGTGGTGGCTAACATATACGCAAAAGAGAGCGAGAAGAGGAGGCGAAGCACGAGCGAGAAGCTAGAAGAACAAACTGCGCAAGCATAACTCCAACACCGTGTCCGCTTCCCGGACTCCGCCGAGAAGGGGCCATCACGGTAACACACACAGTTGATTCATTTTAATTAATTAAGGTTCAAGTTATCTACAACCGGACATTAACAAATTCCCATCTGCCCATAACCGCAGGCACGACTTTCGAAAGTTCAATCCCTGCAGGGGCGTTCCCACTTAGCCCATGACAAGCTCTCACGGTCAACGAAGGAATAGACCTCCTCCCAAGATGTTCCGATCAGACTCGGTCTCTCGGTAATTCAAGACACTTCGACAGGTTAAAACAAGCCCAGCAACACCGCCCGAATGTGCCGACAAATCCCGATAGGAGATGCACATATCTCTTTCTCAGGGCACACTCAGATGGTCTTAGGTACGGGTAAGCCAGCCCAGAGTTGCCCCTGGTGGCCACCGGCAGCTGACAGGTAGACCAACACTCCGAGGAGCACTGGCCCGGGGGGGGGGGAAAATAAGATGACCCTTGAGTCTGCAGAACCCAAGGGAAAGAAAAGGCTAGGTGGTAATGGTAAAACCAAGGTTGGGCATTGCTGGAAAAGCTTTAATCAAGGCGAACTATCAAGGGGTTCCCATTATAACCCAACCGCGTAAGGAACGCAAAATCCGGGAACATAACACCGATATGACGGAAACTAGGGCGGCAAGAGTGGAACAAAACACTAGGCGAGAGGCCGAGCCTTCCACCCTTTACCAAGTATATAGATGCATTAAGATAACATAGCAATATAATGATATCCCAACAAGTAAATAAATGTTCCAACAAGGAACGGCTCCAATCTTCACCTGCAACTAGCAACGCTATAAGAGGGGCTGAGCAAAGCGGTAACATAGCCAATCAACGGTTTGCTAGGACATGGTGGGTTAGAGGTTCAACATGGCAATTGGGAGGCTGACAAGCAAAAGGTAGGCATCGTAGCAGTGGCATAGCAAGAGCGAGCAAACTAGCATAGCAAAGATAGTAGTGATTTCGAGGGTATGATCATCTTGCCTGCACAGTTGTCAGAGTTGACTGGATCCTCACAAGCAAACTCAACGGGCTCCTCGGTAGCGAACTCGTCTCCCGGCTCTACCCAACAAGACAAACAAGCAACAAGGATACAATCAACCACGTGCAAGACCAAGCAATATGATGAAATGATGATATGCTATGCGGGATGCGATGCGGGATGCAAAATGCAAGATATGACAGGAAATGCATGAACCTGGCCTCAACTTGGAATTCCAAGGGTGCCACTGGATAGAGGGGATGAAATCGCTTGAAAACGATATAAAGATCATTGGAATCGGAGTTACGGTTTGGAAATGGCAAGCGTTTTAAGATATGACACCGGTCTGCGATTTACAGCAAGTAGGCATCTAAACGCAACGAAATGAACATGCTACAGCCACCAAACATGAAAACAAAATACATGTCAGTGATGTACACAAGATGCTTAACAAAACACTAGCACTGAGCCATAGTCAAATTCATCCATTAAGAGGTTCAAACAAGCATGGCAAAAATGAATAAGCAAAACAGATTCCAGACTTAGTGAAATTAACACTAGCCTGAAATTTCAGATCACGATGCTCTCTTCGGAGCAGAAAAACAACATGATACAAAACCTGAACATGACAAGTAAGAACATGGCATGGAGCTACTCAACAAGCTTAACAAAACACCCAAAGTGACCTGGGGCCAAAAGGGTTCACAAAATACCCTACCGAGCTCACGAACATAGCTCGAACACAATCAGTTTTCAGACTTAGTGAAAACTGAGACATGCTGAAATTATAACTCACGAAGGCATGTAAACAAGCTCGATGCACTCACTACGGTGCAAGTCATGGCAAGGCAAGCATATATCCAGAAAGAATACACAATATTCTAGCTACACATGGGAAGAACAAAGGCATAGCATGCATGGAACACTAACGGTGGCATCGGCAAAATCGCAAACAAGTTGACGATCTGCCCAGATTAACAACGAAGCAAAAGTTGAGCTTGATTGAGTCAACCTAGAGCACTCCACATATGCAAACAAATACATGGATGGATAGAGCATAACATAAATATCAAAACTCCCTTACTGATCATCCTCAAAAGAGGCACGGATCACTAGGAAACAAGCTGGACATATAGCATCACGAACTAAAATATCCCAGACTTAGTGAAAATCACTAAGTCCTTGAAATCAGCAATCTCAGGTACCTCTCTTCGCAAGCTTGCACAAGACAACACACACATCCTAAAAATGCATGGGTGGCACCTCTGGAAAGAAGACAAAATGCTTAACAATTCATCCCAAAGGGGCACAGGCATATCACGCATGAATTAAACATGGCAAAAATGACAAAAGTGCATGATGAACTAACGGATCTGCAATTTAACTCACGAAGCCTCCTTCTAACAGCATTTTGGGCAACAAGATGACCTCAAATGCAAATTATGCAATGGAATGAAATGATGTACATGTCGAGACAAAGATTTTGATATATCATACGCCCAAAACGGAGCTACGGTTGCGGAGATACAAGTAGTTAAAGATTGCTCGAAAATTAGGGTTTCGGGAGGAGAAAGTCAACCGAAATATCCCAGATCCAGATCTGGATCGGGCACGGATACCGAGGCGGCGGCGGTACTGTTCACCGGCGACGACGGGGAAGGAGGCAGCGGCCGGCGACGAGGGGAACGGAGGGCGGGGCGGCGGCGGCGGTCGGCGGCGCCGGCGGGGGCGGCGTCCCGCGGCGGCGCGGCGAGGAGGCGGCGGGGCCGGCGGTGCGGGGGCGAGGAGAGGCGGCGGCGGCCGGCGCCGATGCGGGCGGCGGCGGGGCGGCGATGCGGCCTCGGGCTCCGCGCCGGGGCGGTCCGTGGCGGCGGCGGAGGTGCCACGTGGCGGGCGCGGGTAGGCTGGCGGCGGCGGGCGGACGTTGTCCGGTCGGATCCGGACACGTCCGTCGGTGGGGGGGGGGGGTTGATCTGTTTTTTTTTGGAGGAGGACGGGGAGGAAGACGAGATCCGAAAAAGGGGGGCCTTTAAATAGGCATAAGTGGAGCTAGGAGAGTCCAAAGGAGGTGCGATTTTCGCCCACGCGATCGTGATTGAACGATCTAGGACATGGAGAAGAGTTTGGTGGGTTTTGGGCCAAATTTGGGAGGGTGTTGGGCTGCAACACACACGAGGCCTTTTCGGTCCCTCGGTTAACCGTTGGAGTATCAAACGAAGTCCAAATGGTACGAAACTTGACAGGCGGTCTATCGGTAGTAAACCAAGGCCGCTTGGCAAGACTCGGTCCAATCCGGAAATGTTTAATCCCCACACATGAAAGAAAGGTAGAAATGACCACCGGAGGAGAACGAAGCGCCGGAATGCAAAACGGACAACGGGGAAAAAGCTCGGATGCAAGAGACGAACACGTATGCAAAAGAAATGCGCATGATGACATGATATGCAATGCATGACACGCAAGCAAAGACAACGCAACCACAGCGAATAACTGAACGACAACTGGCACATCGGTCTCGGGGCGTTACAACACTCCACCACTACGAGAGGATCTCGTCACGAGATCTAGAATGGCACCCGGAGGGAAAAACGGAGGAAAAGGAGAAGGGAAAACTAAGTTGCTCCTATGACAAACGAGTTGAAACCAAGAACCTTGCAAGGTTAAGCCCATTTCGAGAAAAGACACAACGAAGATGAACGAAGTTGAAAACACTCGTTAGAAAAGAGGGACAAAGAACATTGCGAAAAACCTTGAGGTTGAAGGGAAGATATATATAGAAAAACACTCCGGTTAAGGAAGGGGATCAAGGAAGACCAAATTTGGGCAGCACTCCGGTTGAAAAGAGAGGAATTGAATAAGAACTTGATAAGGAGATAGAACTTGAAAAGAGGGCACGACACTCCGGTTAAATGAATAGGCACGAAAAGAACATGGTCTTGACAAACAAGATGATGAGTTGAAGAGAGCAACATCACAAAGCCTCCGGAACAAAAGTAAGAATGGAGTGGGAAGAACGAAGGGAAACAAGATCTCGAGGGAGCACGCTTACCACAAATGCTAGAAAGGAGTTGTTGGAAAGCCAACAACGAAAATAATAAGCTTGATATGGTCTATGGAATACAACTCAAATTATGAGGTGACAACCTGCCACTCACGGGAAAAGAATTGGATTGGAATGAACAAGGAGACGAGAAACTTATTTCACCGGGAGGATAGATGAAGAACTAGGGTCGTTTAAAAGCACCATAAATAGTGACAATCCTTAGGGAAGGCTTAAGGTGAAATATAACCCAAGATAACTCCAAAGACGAGATTGATGGATTTAAAATATCCCAATCTTGACAACATGTGAATCATGAAAACATGAATTCAAATTATCAAGAATGACATAATACCACCTCCAATGATACGTTAGAAAGAAATGCACTCCGGATAGGAAGATGATGAAAGCTTGAGTTTCTTAGAAAAGAATCTCGATGACAAAGTTGGAGAAGGAGTTATATCCTTAATGCACCATCATTTAGAGCCTCCATGAAGAACTCCGGTAACAAAAAGGATGATCAAACGAAAAGAAAGAGAAGTTGAAAATACAAGGTGAATCCTTGCAATGATTTAGATGGATCTTCGTGATAAAATAAATTGAGAGCGCTTGGAACTCCGGAAAAGAAAAGATGAAACAATTGAAACCAAGAATTTTGATGAACCTCCGGAATAAGGAATTAATCATTTGGATGGAACAAGAATAATAATTATGTTATGCGTATCCTTCAACAATTTAATTGCTAACAAGCAACGGATTTGGCATACTACTTATCCTCGTAGAAAGATTAAGATAGCTATAGCGCAAATTTAAGAAGGTTTTCAATGAACCACCGGTAGGATTGGAACAACAAATGAATTGATATGATGAACAAGGAAGAGCGATCTTGAAAGAACCACCGTAAGAATTAAGATGAACGAAGAAAAGATAAAGGAACAACGGGAAGAATAGCAAATGAATGAAGAAGCTTGAGAGAAATTTAGATACATGAGAACGAAGAGATCACGAGCCGATAAAGATCACTTGAACGAAGCACCGGTAAGATCGGAGAATGAAAACTGCAAACTGAAATGAATAAACCTGACTTGATGGACTCCGGATAACAAACTGAGAAGACTCTTGAATTTCTCCTGATGGGTGGAAAAGATTCTCACAATCGAAAACAATTATGAGAGGATGGCAACAAGTTAGCACCATGAATCTTGAAGAGAATAGAGCAAGATTAAAGAGAAACTCTTGTTCGGTCTTCAAAATATGAGAATGACGATGAGAAACACCATCAAGAATCGTTTAGGCACTCCGGAAAGAATCAAAACGAAGAGGTTGAACCAACGATGAAAATAATTCGATAGATCTTGGAGAAAAGCATTTGATTGATGATAAATCATTCTTACGTCAAATTTAAAATGAATTTAGGATAGCTCTAGAAAATAAGAAGAGTCAGGTAAGATCCTGGGAAAAGACCTGTGGGTTAGGGCCCACTCAAAAGAAACACCGTAGAAAGATTTAAAAAGGAGGTTGCACCGGTTGATTAAAAGGCTTGAATGATATAACATTTCTCGAAAAGGTTGAACGGATCTTGAATGACAAGACGAGCCCATTGAGATATCTTGAGCACTCCGGAACAAATGAATAACGAGCGTGAAAGATTATTTAGGTGAACCGTTATGAGAAGGTATTTGAAAACGAGGAGAAGATATGATCAATAACACTTGAATTTAAACCACCGGAGAATAAAAATGAGTGAAGGTTGACGAACTTGAAGCTCCGTTAGAATCTTCCTGATAATCACCGGATAAGAATATTGATAGAAAAGAATGGAGAGACTTCACATCAATAATATGGATACTCGATTAAGAGATCTGAATCCTTGGAGAAAAACAAAGGGAGGGAGGGTGGGAAAAACAAAGACAATTTGGAGATGGATGAAACAAACACCGTTAAGAAGAACTGATACTTGATCTTGCGGTTGTTGAAATGATCAGATCCACTTGAAGAGAAGTACACCGGTTGAGAAGAAATTGAAATGACAACTCGATTATCAAGAAGGATAAGTATTCGCATAGGAGTATGAGAATACCGCTTAGGAAAAAGGTATGGAATCAACATTTGACTTCGAAGCAACTCGAATACCACAACTCAAAACAAAAAACAAAGGGTTGGCTTGCAGAATAAGCCGGAACAAACATATGATAGAGATTTCGTCCGAAGTTTTCGTGGTGGGGCCTACACGGGCTCGATCGTACAGCACCATCATGTACAAGGCAGTGCACATGACATACGAAGAGTCCCCGAGTCGGCATAGCCAAGGACTCTTTAAGACACAACGAGACCACTGTAAAATCGACCATGAATAGGCGGACCACTAGACGTCGAACCCCAATGTCATATCATAGATCTGTCAGAAAGAAATCCTAAGAGCTACTGAATTCCCACCTATGAAACTCCCGAAATTTTCCGTTATGCAATCAGGTGTTGGGGATACAGGGGAAGCATAATATCTCACCAACTAGCAAATCCTACATCCAGCTGTATCCATCCTTCAACACATAACCAAGAAACCTTCGGAAATCCATCTACCTCAACCTTCGAAAAGCATCCGTTATACAAGTTATGGCGATACTCCCGAACTCCCGCCCCAGTACTGGGTGGCGTCGAGGTTATCTCACCAACGAACTGCATAAAGGAGATTTTCGATGTCGCGCACAAATCTCAAGTATACCAGAATTGCAACGATAAAATTGTGACGACAACACCTCGGAGCTCAACTCCCCGGGACACTGCCACAACCCCTAAAGACAGGAGGCACCAAGAACAATGTTCTCGTCACAAAACCATCGGAACAAAACCAAGATACTCGCGTGATCCTAAATTTTTTTAGTGAAATTTGAGAAGAGAAGAGTCAAAACTCTACGTCAGGATGCCTTACCAGAGCGATGAGGAGACTGGGAAGTAAAAAGAATTCCTAAGCTCTCCGATATATAATTCCTAAGGACTCAAAACATTTTTCTAGACACAACTCGGCTTCTAAAAACGATCAAGCAATGGGGCTCCTAAGGTCGGGGAAGGCTCTGATTACCAACTTGTAACGCCCTCGATGCGGCTATAGCTCCCACGTGTCGAGGCACGACTTAGAGACATAACCGCATTGAAAGCAATGTCGCAAGTCAGGCAATCATTACAACATCCCATGTAATACATAATAAAAGGGGGAGATAACATAGTTGGCTTACACTCGCCACGTCACATCAGAGTACATAAATAACATCCATCAAACAAACACTCATGGCCCGACTACGGCGCCAAAATAGAAAAGAACCCAACATGCGACAAGGCCCTGAATCAAACCCCAACTAGGCACCACTACTGATCATCGGGAAATGAAACATAATAACGCTGAGAGTCCTCGTCGAACTCCCACTTCAGCTCGTACTCGTCACCTGGAACGGAATCACCTAGACCTGCATCTGGAGTCATAGTATCTGTGAGCCACATGGACTCAGCAATCTCGCACCCTCGCGATCAAAACTATTTAAGCTTATATGAATGGATAAGGCAAGTATATGTGGAGCTGCAGCAAGCGACTAGCATATATGGTGTCTAACTTATTCGCAAAGGAGAGCGAGAAGAGGAGGCAAAGCGCAAGCGAAAAGCTAGAAGGAACAACCTGCGCAAACATAACTCCAACACCGTGTCCACTTCCGGACTCCGCCGAGAAGAGGCCATCACGGTAACACACTCAGTTGATTCATTTTAAATAATTAAGGTTTTAAGTTATCTACAACCGGACATTAACAAATTCCCATCTGCCCATAACCGCGGGCACGGCTTTCGAAAGTTCAATCCCTGCAGGGGAGTCCCAACTTAGCCCATGACAAGCTCTCACGGTCAACGAAGGAATAGACCTCCTCCTGAGACGTTTCGATCAGACTCGGTATCTCGGTTCTTCAAGACAATTCGACAGGTTAAAACAAGACCAGCAACACCGCCCGAATGTGCCGACAAATCCCGATAGGAGCTGCACATATCTCTTTCTCAGGGCACACTCAGATGAGCCAGACGTCGGGTAAGCCAGACCAGAGTTGCCCCTGGTAGCCTCGGACATCGCTCAGTGGGACCAACACTCAGAGGAGCACTGGCCCGGGGGGGGGATAAAATAAGATGACCCTTGAGTCTGCAGAACCCAAGGGAAAGAAAGGGCTAGGTGGAAAATGGTAAGACCAAGGTTGGTCATTGCTGGAAAAGATTTAATCAAGGCGAACAATCAAGGGGTTCCCATTATAACCCACCCGACGTAGGAACGCAAAATCCGGGGAACATAACACCCCGATATGACGGAAACTAGGCGGCAAGAGTGGGAACAAAAACACTAGCGAGAGGCCGAGCCTTCCACCCTTTACCCAAGTATATAGATGCATTAAGATAACATAGCAATATAATGATATCCCAACAAGTAAATAAATGTTCCAACAAGGAACGGCCTCCAATCTTCACCTGCAACTAGCAACGCTATAAGAGGGGCTGAGCAAAGCGGTAACATAGCCAATCAACGGTTTGCTAGGACAATGGTGGGTTAGAGGTTCACCATGGCAATTGGGAGGCTGACAAGCAAAAGGTAGGCATCGTAGCAGTGGCATAGCAAGAGCGAGCAAACTAGCATAGCAAAGATAGTAGTGATTTCGAGGGTATGATCATCTTGCCTGCACAGTTGTCAGAGTTGACTGGATCCTCACAAGCAAACTCAACGGGCTCCTCGGTAGCGAACTCGTCTCCCGGCTCTACCCAACAAGACAAACAAGCAACAAGGATACAATCAACCACGTGCAAGACCAAGCAATATGATGAAATGATGACATGCTATGCGGGATGCGATGCGGGATGCAAAATGCAAGATATGACAGGAAATGCATGAACCTGGCCTCAACTTGGAATTCCAAGGGTGCCACTGGATAGAGGGGATGAAATCGCTTGAAAACGATATAAAGATCATTGGAATCGGAGTTACGGTTTGGAAATGGCAAGCGTTTTAAGATATGACACCGGTCTGCGATTTACAGCAAGTAGGCATCTAAATGCAACGAAATGAACATGCTACAGCCACCAAACATGAAAACAAAATACATGGCAGTGATGTACACAAGATGGTTAACAAAACACTAGCACTGAGCCATAGGCAAATTCATCCATTAAGAGGTTCAAACAAGCATGGCAAAAATGAATATGCAAAACAGATTCCAGACTTAGTGAAATTAACACTAGCCTGAAATTTCAGATCACGATGCTCTCTTTGGAGCAGCAAAACAACATGATAAATAACCTGAACATGACAAGTAAGAACATGGCATGGAGCTACTCAACAAGCTTAACAAAACACCCAAAGTGACCTGGGGTCAAAAGGGTTCACAAAATACTCTACCGAGCTCACGAACATAGCTCGAACACAATCAGTTTTCAGACTTAGTGAAAACTGAGACATGCAGAAATTTAACTCACGAAGGCATGTAAACGAGC
Source organism: Triticum urartu (assembly GCF_003073215.2). Classification (NCBI taxonomy): domain Eukaryota; kingdom Viridiplantae; phylum Streptophyta; class Magnoliopsida; order Poales; family Poaceae; genus Triticum; species Triticum urartu. The sequence continues at coordinate 229,596,157 of NC_053027.1, read as the reverse complement.
TCGATGCACTCACCATGGTGCAAGTCATAGCAAGGCAAGCATATAACCAGCAAGAAGGCACAATATGCTAGCTACACATGGCAAGAACAAAGGCATAGCATGCATGGAACACTAACGGTAGCATCGGCAAAATCGCAAACAAGTTGACGATCTGCCCAGATTAACAACGAAGCAAAAGTTGAGCTCGATTGAGTCAACCTAGAGCACTCCACATATGCAAACAAAGACATGGATGGATAGAGCATAACATAAATATCAAAACTCCCTTACTGATCATCCTCAAAAGAGGCACGGATCACTAGGAAACAAGCTGGACATATAGCATCATGAACTAAAATATCCCAGACTTAGTGAAAATCACTAAGTCCCTGAAATCAGCAATCTCAGGTACCTCTCTTCGCAAGCTTGCACAAGACAACACACACATCCTAAAAATGCATGGGTGGCACCTCTGGAAAGAAGACAAAATGCTTAACAATTCATCCCAAAGGGGCACAGGCATATCATGCACGGATTAAACATGGCAAAAATGACAAAAGTGCATGATGAACTAACGGATCTGCAATTTAACTCACGAAGCCTCCTACTAACAGCATTTTGGGAATCAAGATGACCTCAAATGCAAATGATGCAATGGAATGAAATGATGTACATGTCGAGGAAGATTTTGATATATCATATGCCCAAAACGGAGCTACGGTTGCGGAGATACAAGCAGTCAAAGAATGCATAAAAAATTAGGGTTTCGGGGGAGAGGGGTCAACCCAGATCTAGATCCAGCGGCACGGATTACGAGGCGGCGGGGCACTGTAGCACGAGTCGTCGGAGGAGCTCGTCGCCGGAGCCGGTGGAGGAGGGGAGGCCGGCGAGGCGGCGGGGAGAGGCCGGGGCGGGCGGCGGCGGCGTCCCGCGGCGGCGCGGCGAGGAGGCGGCGGGGCCGGCGGTGCGGGGCGAGGAGAGGCGGCGGCGGCCGGCGCCGATGCGGCGGCGGCGGGGGCGGCGATGCGGCCTCGGGCTCCGCGCCGGGGCTGTCGGTGGCGGCGGCGGAGGTGCCACGTGGCGGGCGCGGGTAGGCTGGCGGCGGCGGGCGGACGTTGTCCGGGATCCGGACACGTCCGTCGGTGGGGGGGGGGTTTGATCTGTTTTTTTGGAGGAGGACGGGGAGGAAGACGAGATCCGAAAGGGGGGTTATATAGGCATAAGTGGAGCTAGGAGAGTCCAAATGAGGTGCGGTTTTCGCGCCACGCGATCGTGATCGAACGCTCTATGGAGAAGAGTTTGGTGGGTTTTGGGCCAAATTGGAGGGTGTTGGGCTGCAACACACACGAGGCCTTTTCGGTCCCTCGGTTAACCGTTGGAGTATCAAACGAAGTCCAAATGGTACGAAACTTGACAGGCGGTCTACCGGTAGTAAACCAAGGCCGCTTGGCAAGTCTCGGTCCAATCCGGAAATGTTTAATCCCCACACATGAAAGACAGCTTAGAAATGACCACCGGAGGAGAACGAAGCGCCGGAATGCAAAACGGACAACGGGGAAAAAGCTCGGATGCAAGAGACGAACACGTATGCAAAAGAAATGCGCATGATGACATGATATGCAATGCATGACACGCAAGCAAAGACAACGCAACAACAGCGAATAACTGAATGACAACTGGCACATCGGTCTCGGGGCGTTACATGCCTCATGTCATGTTTATTCTTGTGTGTTTACGATGGTGTTTGCTTCTTTCTGGTTGTGCTTCTTCTCGATAGTTCTTATTTCGTTGCAATCGTGAGGATTCGTTCGACTACACCCGTTCGTCTTCTTCATGGATTCGGACTACTTCCTAGCGAGATTTCATGCAAGATGACCGTCACCTTGGATACCATTACTATCTATGTCTTGCTAGTTGACTCAATGCTATTGCTATGTCGCGCTACCTACCACTTATTTATCAAGCCTCCCAAATTGCCATGATAAGCCTCTTACCTTTTTCACCATCCCACCAAACCATTGTTCAACCCCTCTTATAGCATTGCTAGTTGCAGGTGCAGTTGCAGGTTGTTTCATGTTGGGACATGGATATCATAGGATATCACAATATCTCTTATTTAATTAATGCACATATATGCATGGTAATGGGTGGAAGGCTCGGCCTTTTGCTTAGTGTTTTGTGCCACTCATGCCGCCCAAGTTTCCGTCATACCAGTGTTTTGTTCCTTGATTTTGCATCTCTAACACGATTAGGGTCTATGGGCCCCTCTTGATAGTTCGCTTTGAATAAAACTCTTCCACCAAGGCCCAACTTTGGTTTTACCATTTGCCTAAGAACAACAAAACTTGCCTAGGGACCGGCTAGCACCCGAGGACTCTTAATCAGCCCCCGAGCCAGTGCTCCTCATGAGTGTTGGTCCAAACCTGTCACTGAAAGTGCGTTATATCGACTAGAGGGGGGGTGAATAGGCGATTTTTATGAAAGTCTTCAAAACGTGGAAGTTATGAAGACAAACGATAGAAATAAACCTATTACCCTGCAGCGGAAGGTAGACTACACTAGGCAAGCCATAGTCAAGTATTCAATAGAGTGAAAGCACAATGACTAATAGCAGCAATGTAGTAAGGATCAGGTAGGAAGATATAGTGAAGCCACACAGAACACGCAGTCACTCAGTGAAGACAAAAGATAGTGCGAACATACAATGACTTCACAATGAGTAACAGTAAGTAAAGGGAAGGGAAGATGAAACCAGTGACTCGCTGAAGACAATGATTTGTTGGACCAGTTCCAGTTGCTGCGACAACTGTACGTCTGGTTAGGGCGGCTAGGTATTTAAACCTTAGGACACACAGTCCCGGACACCCAGTCCTGAACACGCAGCTCAGGACACCTAGTCCTCACCGTATTCCCCTTGAGCTAAGGTCACACAGACCTCGCCCAATCACTCTGGTAAGTCTTCAAGGTAGACTACCAAACCTTCACAGACATCGTTCACCGGCAATCCACAATGTCTCTTGGATGCTCAGAACGCGACACATAACCGGCTGGAGGATGCACAGTCCTCAAGTGTAATAAGTCTTCAGATCACACAGACAAGAAGACTTAAGTGATGCATAATTCTCTTTGGCTCTGGGTGGTTAGGGCTTTATCCTCGCAAGGAATTCTCTCTCAAAGGCTTCAAGGTGGGTTGCTCTCAAACGACAAAAGCCGTACTCTGAATCTGAGCAGCCAACCGTTTATGGTTGTAGGGGTGGGCTATTTATAGCCACTTGGCAACCCGACCTGATTTGTCCGAAATGACCCTGGGTCACTAAGGAACTGACACGTGTTCCAATGGTCAGATTTCAAACTCACACGGCAACTTTACTTGGGCTATAAGCAAAGCTGACTTGTCCGGCTCTGGACAAGATTCGCTCTCATAGTCTTCACTTGAAGACATAGGTTTTTTTTAAGCATCACTTCAGTCATTCTGACTGGTTCTCTTGGACCCCACTTAACAGTACGTTGGTTCCTATGACTCAACACAGAAGAAAGAGAACTACGAAAGATCTAAGTCTTCGAGCTCCATAGGCTTCATGTGGTGTCTTCTCTTGTCATAGTCTTCAATGTGAATATCTTCATATACCACCTTTGACTTCAATGTCTTCATACATTTTTAGGGGTCATCTCTGGTAGGAAAACCGAATCAATGAGGGACTTCTACCTGTGTTATCCTGCAATTCTCACAAACACATTAGTCCCTCAACTAGGTTTGTCGTCAATACTCCAAAACCAACTAGGGATGGCACTAGATGCACTTACAATCTCCCCCTTTTTGGTGATTGATGACAAACTAGTTGATGTTTTCAACGGGGAATATAATCTGTGAAATTGTAAAGGATAAGGAATTGTCTTCATAAGTTGCAAGGGTTCCCCCTGAAGATGTTCATATAAGTAATTTGCTTTTGGAATGCAAATGCACATGGCAGGTTGTACTTGTGGAGATCCACTTCAACTTATGATGACAATCCACTATGCATGTGAAAGTATATGAAGATAATGACATGCATAATGGAAAATGGACATCTGCAGAATGATGTAAGTGCGGAATTTATCGTCGCACATGCGGAATTTATCATCGCAACACAAGGTGGCAGATAAGTAGCAGACGACCATCGAGTTTAAGTGTTACAACTCAAAGAACCTAATGTAGCAAAACGACAGTTGTAAGCACGAAGCAAAATATAAAGCACCCGCCCATATGGACCCGCTTGAAGACTATCAACCTCATATGCTTCTCCCCCTTTTGTCAGTAAGGACCAAAAAGGTTTGAAGACATACAGCATCTACTCGTTCCCATGAGGAGTAGGTGAAGCAGCAGGGTCGTTGGTGGTGTTTGGCGGTGCTGAAGAGCTTGGAGCAGAGTCGAAGCGTGCTGAAGGAGGTGGCGGTGAAGTAGCATCGTCTTCATCCTCGATCACTCTGGCATTCACAGTTGCAGCAGAGGAAGAGAACTTAGAGTCTTCAAGGGATGGAGTTCGTCGCAGCACAGCCCTTCGAGGATGTGTAGAGTCAAACTTGAATCGCTCAGTGAAGCCATCCTCTTGAAGATCATCTTCAGAACACATCAGCGTTAGCCCTTTCCATGTGCGGCGAGAGGTTGCGAGATTGCGAATGCGATTAACATCCACCAAGAGGCTTTGCATCTGACGCTTCAGCCATTCATGATGTCTATCCTGTTTCTGATGAAGAGCCACAAGAAGCTCTCGGTCGTTGAGAACACGAGTGCGCTTCTTGGGTCGTGGAGCAGTTGTACTGTCAGTGGCTTCAGTGAGAGCAGGATGCGGTGCACGTGTAGTGCCAGCCAAAGGATACACACGAGTTACGGCTTCCACGCCTTCAACGTTCTGAGTGAAACTTTGATGCTCTGCATTCTGAAGACTGAGAGGTTCCTTGGCAGGCTCAGGATAGATGGCTTCAATAGACATATCCACATCAGGCAAAAAGATCCGATGGTTGCGGGCCGAGGGCTGATATGAAATAGCGGAGTGAAGTTTGATCAGCTGCATCACCCAAGGGGCGTAGAACTTCAAACCAAACAGATCAGAGCTAGATGCAGCAAGTTGGCGAATGAAGAAATCCTATGTATTGAAGCATTTTCCATGAAGAATGTAGAAGACTAAAGTCTTCATTGCACCTTCCAGCTTGGCATGGGGAGAATGTCCTTTGATTGGCCAGAGAGTTCGCCTTATGATGTGATAAATGGTTCTTGGCAGATACTCAAGGTCTTCAACGAAGAACTCCGTGGGATAAGCAGCATCTTGGGGTAATGGCTTCATCATACTGAGCATCTGACTCATATTAGGTTCAGTCTTCTGAAATATGCTCTCAATAGCTTCACTATGAAGCTAACAGCCATGCTCATAGAGATCGCCAGGAGTGGGCAAACCAGTGAGCTCAATGATGTCAAAGGCTTTGGCTTCGTGATGAACGTTTCCTGTCATCCACTCCAGGACCCAAGTCTTCGGATCTCTGCTATACCCACGGATATGAAGTGTGGCATAGAATTGGAGCAGCAACTCTTCATTCCAATGCTCTTGGTCAGTGACGAACGACAGCAATCCAACTTCTTTGAAGCAGTCTAGAGCTTCTTCCAGACAGGGCAGAACAGCTATAGCTTCAATGTCAAGACGCTTGTGGGGGAAGATGCGACCTTGATTGTATAGAATGCAGGAGTAATAGCTTCGTTGCGGATAACTCCAGAACCGATCAGATGATATTCTTTCCCTTGAGTAGGGGTTCCTGGAGCTATTGAAGAATGTGTTGTCTGCTCTGAAGCCATTGATATTGAAGGATCCAGGTGCTGATGCAGGACTTGGGAACCTGGGCAATCTTGGGATTGACTTCTGCACCTGAGGCCTGTGCTCAACATGATAGTCGAACTGGGGATCGGCAGCAGACGCAGGAACAGAAGTGGCGGGATCAGTGGCTTCACTGTCTTCTGATGCTTTTGTTGGTGAGGGCTCCACATTAGCTTCAGCCATGACAGTGTCCGTGGTTTCAGTGGTGTTGGTGGTGGCAGCCTCAAGATGTTCAACCTCCACTTGATGAACTGCTTGGTGTTTCTTCTTCATCGGCTGATGCAGCCGGAATGTCTTTAGCAGAGACTTGAGGCCTTGGACCTTTGCGAAGCCTGCACAATGCGGGTGACGCCTATGGAGTTGTAGTTGGCTGGGCCTCAAAGTCTTCTTCCTCTTATGGGCGATCAGCCCATGAAGCATCCTGAGCGATTGGCGTCAGAGGACGACCAATGCTGATGAGTTCGCTGTTCTCGAGCTGAGGAAGGACTGCACCATCTTCTACATGGTCATGTTGACCAATGTCTTCAGCAGCGATGTGATCAGCTGCTGGAAAGTCTTCAGCTTCATGAGCCTCTGTGAAAGCAGGCTCATGGATTGTCAGTTGGCGTTCAGCGTCAGGACGAACCATGGAAATGGGTTCAACTATCAAAGGCTCTGTGGGAGCAGCCCGATCTTTCTTGGTCTTCCTCTTCTTCTTGGAGGGGGCAATAGGAGAGGCTTCAGGATGTTTCCTCTTCCTGGCTTCAACCTCAGCAGTCCTCGTCTTCTTGAGCTCTGAAGCGGTTGATCGGCTTTTTGGCTTCGAGCCAGTCATTCTAGTTGGGAAGACAATGGGATCTGCTTCCTGCCTTGGTGCGTCAGGTTCAGCCGTAGCTGGCTTCTTCATCTTCTTTGCTGCCATCCTGGGGTCGATGCCAGGACGCCCAAGGGCCTTGCGCTTCTCAGCCTTATTGTAGGCCTGCACACATTTGTCAGCCAGAACCGTCATGCGCTCACGAGAACCTTGAGCTTCTGCACGTTTCTTGAGAAAGGCTTCCTTGAGCTCGTGCAGCATAATCTTGAAGTTCTTCACTTCTTGCACGCTGAGCTTGGCCATATGCTTCTTGAACTGAGCCTTTTCATAGTCAATCTTTTTCTTCAGTTCAATAATGCACTGGGCGATAGCTAACTCTGAAGCAATGGCTCCATGGAAGGCGACACTGAGGCCAATGGGTAGCTGCAGATCTTCGAAGCTGATGTTTGGCGTGTCAAACCACTCATCAATGAAGTTGTGGATGATTGTCACATCAAAGAGAGGCAGATCATTGAAGATTTCTACTTCTTCTTTGCTCTTGATGAGTTGCATAAGAGCGTCATCTGCAAGATCTTCATCACTTGACAGATCAATGGCATCATTGCGCAGAATGGCAGCAGCTGTGAGCTCTTGGCCGGTGTGTGGCAGAGGCATCTTGACCTTCTGGGGCTTGGAGATGCGTGATAAATCTTCGGACTGCACACTGTCTTCAGGAGGTGCAGTTGCCAGTGGCTTCGCCCGTGAGATTTTTGGTGAAGGGGCATGCTTTGAAGCTTTAGGCTTCTTCCACTTCTTTGGCTTCGGCACTGCAGGCGCTTCATCTGATTCAGCGTTAGCTGCAGGCTCATTCACTGCAGTCCCTTGAACCAAGATATGGGTGATGAGGCCTTCAAGGTTGTAGAAAGGACCGACGACATTGGGTTCTGCATCTCGTGTGCCATCAGCCCTTGGAGCTAAGGGACCAGGGTTGAAGTCTAGTCCCAATGACTTCTTGTTCTGCTTCGCTGAGTTCTAGGCAAACTGAAAGTTGCGCTTGAACAGAATGTCGTCACGACACCATAGTAGTGACAATGGGTGTGCATCAACAGGCTGTGGCTCACGGACCATGCAGGGATAGAAGCCTTGTTCAATGGCTTCATCTCTGGACCTGGGTTGAAGATTTCTGTATAGGATGTCTCCCCATGGTTGCTTGATGGCATTCTTCTTAGTATATTCCTTGGTCACAAACCTGTACTTGAACCACTGTTCTGCCCAATATCGTCGAATCCATTGGATTCGTGTCTTGCGCCGATTGTAATCCTCTTCAGGATCTGTCTTGTACAGTTCTGAGAGGTCATCTGGCAGATCTCTAGATGTTTCTCCACGATGCTTTCTGCCACCCTTCCTTACTGATTTCTCTGCAGCCATGAACTTTAAACTGAATGGCTTCAACACGTTCAAAGGCTTCAAAGGCTTTCGCTTGCTGGACAAACAGGAACTGGCTTCGGGAGAGTTTATATGATGCTGTAAGAATTCTGCAAATGAATGCAGACTATGAGAACCACGGGATTCTCCCACGGACATGTACCTGTGACAGCATTAAGGTGCGAGGGAAGGGGAAGAGGTCATATGCATTCTCAGAAGATTTTGAATATAAATCAGTTTAGAAGACATTGACCTCATCATGCGAAGACATTCACTCATAGATAAGGAGTTGGTTCCAGATTTGTATGAATCCAGAGATCAGTACAAGTGAGGAATCTAACTACTTTGTGAAGCATAAGTGAATATACTAGGCATGTTATGAGATGCAGTATGAGAGAGATCTAGCTTGTGTGAATAGGAACTGCTTGTGGTATAAAGTGACAAAGCCATAGGATCAATGGTGCCGTAAAAAGGAAGTTTTATTTACCACACTAAGAACTGCTAGATGGAGTGGAAGATGAGGCCGAGCAGTTCGATCTTCCGTTCCCTAACTTGACGACGGAGGACACCTACGGCGACGGCGGAGAGGACGATGTCCGAGGTCGGCGTGGAGACGGCGTCGGAGAGGTTGCGGCAGCGAAGCGCTTCGTCGCCGGTGTCGTCGAGGGCTAGCGGTGGCGCTAGGGTTCGTGCGAGAGTGGAAGAAGAGATAATGACTGCCGTGAAGTATGTATTTATAGGTACACGGGCGGCACTGCGTTATTACATAGGTGCCCCTGGCGATTCGCATCTGAGGAACACGTGGCCATCATGCAGAATTTTGCGGGTTTGTTCCACGTCCCACGCACGCCTGGATTGTCGGGTGGTCGTTCCTACTTCTCCGGGTTTCATGTGGAGGAATGAGCATTGAAAGTGGACTTAAGGTTTCTCTTTGTATCTTCTGCTGACAAGGACACAGAGAAGACATTCGACAGTTTCAATATAATGCATATGATTTGGAGAGATAGAGTTTGAGATAGATAGCATAGAGAGGTTAGGGTCCGATCACATTCACTTAGTTCAAAAGATTCAACAAGAAGACATAGCTATAAGTGAATGCTGTAGAGGATAGAACACTAGTATTTATATATAATCAACATAGTGAAGATAATCATGAAGACATGTTGAGATTGAAGCCAAACCAAATGTGAAGACATAGCAAGGTAACGCCATGAGTGAAACACTTTAAAATAGAACATTTGGTGGTGGCGTTACCCACCGTATAGGAAGTATTAGACCCAGACACAGCGCACAATTATCGTGGCGCTCTGAAGTCAAATTCCACATTAATGTATTCACACTTAGAATGTATGTCTTCATTGATTGAAGATATACTTTACTTCGTGTGTTACACATCTAAGTCATCAATATGCATAAGGGTTAGGATGTGTGCCTGATCACAAGACATTTGAGGATTCCAGGATATTTAGCTCACACCGTAACTTGCAAAATCTCTTCTCATCCAAGGGCTTGGTGAAGATATCTGCCAATTTCTCTTCAGTGTTGACGTGTATGATATCAATATCTTCCTTCACAACATGATCTCTGAGAAAGTGATGATGAATTTCAATGTGCTTTGTCTTCGAGTGTTGAACTGGGTTGTTGGCAATCTTGATGGCGCTTTCGTTGTCGCAGTAGAGTGGCACTTGCTTCAGATGAATGCCATAGTCTTTGAGCGTTTGCTTCATCCACAGAAGCTGAGCGCAGCAAGATCCAGCAGCAATGTATTCAGATTCAGCAGTGGAGAGAGATACACAGTTCTGCTTCTTTGAAGACCAACATACAAGTGATCGTCCCAGAAAGTGACATGTGCCTGATGTAGACTTGCGATCAACTTTGCCACCAGCATAATCAGCATCCGAGAATCCAACCAGATCAAACTCTGAGCCCTTTGGATACCATAATCCTAGAGTTGGGGTGTGAGCCAAATATCGAAGAATTCGCTTCACAGCTAAGTGATGCGACTCCTTTGGTGCCGCTTGAAATCGAGCACACATGCAAACACTAAGCATAATATATGACCTAGATGCACATAGATAAAGTAAAGAACCAATCATGGAGCGGTATACCTTTTGATCGAACTCTTTACCATTGTCGTCAGGACCCAGATGATGCTTGGCTGGCATTGGCGTCGTGAAGCCTTTGCAGTCTTTCATACCGAACTTCTTCATGCAATCTTTGAGATACTTCTCTTGAGATATGAAGATGCCGTTGCGTTGCTGTCGTATTTGAATACCGAGAAAGAACTTCAGCTCTCACATCATAGACATTTGATATTGCTCTTGCATCATATATCCAAACTCTTCACTGTACTTCTGATTGGTGCAGCCGAAGATAATGTCATCCACATATATTTGGCACACAAACAGTTCACCATCATATGTCTTCGTGAAGAGAGTGGGGTCGAGAGAACCAGGTATGAAGCCTTTGCTCTTCAGGAAGTATTTGAGTGTGTCATACCAGGCCCGAGGGGCTTGTTTGAGGCCATACAGTGCCCTGTTGAGCTTGTATACCATGTCAGGATGTTTTGGATCTTCAAAGTCAGGAGGTTGTGCAACATACACTTCTTCTTCAATCTTGCCATTGAGGAAGGCGCTCTTCACATCCATTTGATAAAGAAGTATGTTGTGATGATTTGCATAGGCCAGCAGTATGCATATGGCTTCAAGTCTAGCCACAGGAGCAAATGTTTCATCGAAGTCAATGCCTTCCACTTGAGTATATCCTTGAACAACGAGACGAGCTTTGTTTCTGACAACTTGACCATGCTCATCTTGCTTGTTGCAGTATATCCATTTGGTGCCTATTATGTTGTGCTTCCGAGGATCGGGACGCTTGACCAGTTCCCATACATTATTCAGCTCAAACTGTTGAAGCTCGTCTTGCATAGCTTGAATCCATTTAGGTTCCATGAAGACTTCTTCAACTTTCTTGGGTTCTGTTATTGAGATGAATGCGAAGTGCCCACAGAAATTTGCTAGCTGAGTTGCCCTTGAATGAGTGAGTAGACCGGGTGTATTGATTCTATCAATTATTCTTTCAATCTGCACTTCATTGGCAACGCGAGGATGTACAGGGCGAAGATTTTGCTCTTGCTGATCATTGTCGTTGTTAGAAGGAATGTCTTCAAGCTGAGCATTGTCTTCATGTTGATTAGGTGCTGAGATGATAAGTTCTTCTTCAGGATGAGCTTCAGAAGGTACAATTTCTCCAATTCCCATTAGCTTTATTGATTCACTGGATGGAACTTCATCTAGCACATTTGGCAGTTGCTCTCTTTGTGAACCGTTGGTCTCATCGAACCACACATTCACTGTTTCAACCACTTTGTAATGAAAGAGATTGAAGACTCTGTAGGAGTGCGAATCCTTTCCATATCCAAGCATAAAACCCTCATGTGCCTTGGGTGCAAACTTTGAGGTGTGATGTGGGTCCTTGATCCAGCACCTGGCGCCAAATACCCTGAAGTAACTGACATTTGGCTTCTTGCCAGTAAGGAGCTCATAAGATGTCTTGTTCAGAAGCTTGTGAAGATAAACACGATTGATTGTATGGCATGCAGTATCAATGGCTTCAGGCCAGAATTTTCTTGGAGTCTTGTATTCATCTAGCATCGTTCTGGCCATCTCAATGAGTATTCTGTTCTTGCGTTCGGCGACTCCATTCTGCTGTGGCATGTACGGGGCTGAGAATTCATGTGTGATGCCCAAGGTATCAAGATATGTATCAAGGCCAGTGTTCTTGAATTCAGTGCCATTGTCACTTCTGATATGCTTTACCTTGGCGCCATAGTTGTTCATTGCTCGATTGGCAAAGCGTCTGAAGACATCCTGCACTTCAGTCTTGTAAAGGATTATGTGCACCCAAGTATATCTAGAATAATCATCAACAATGACAAAGCCATAGAGACAAGCAGTAGTAGTAAGAGTTGAGTAATGAGTGGGACCAAAAAGATCCATGTGAAGCAGTTCGAAGGGTCGAGTAGTGGTCATGATTGTCTTCGAGGGATGTATGGCCCTCGTCATCTTTCCTGCCTCACAGGCACCGCATAAGTGATCTTTCTTGAACTTGATGCCCTCGATGCCTATGACATGCTTGTTCTTTGCCAGGGTGTGGAGGTTCCTCATGCCAGCATGCCCAAGCCTCCGATGCCAGAGCCAGCATTCTGAAGCTTTTGCTAGAAGACATACGACAAGCTGTGGTCCTGCTGAGAAATCTACCACGTACAAATCATCTTTTCGATACCCTTCAAATACTAGAGACTTGTCAGATTCCATTAGAACAAGGCAACGATATTTTCCATATATTACGATCATGTTTAAATCGCAAAGCATTGAGACAGACATTAAGTTGAAGCCAAGGGATTCAACAAGCATGACTTTATCCATGTGTTGTTCCCTTGAGATTGCAACTCTACCTAGACCCAATACCTTACTTTTACCAGTGTTAGCAAATGTGATGTGGCTCTTGTCGGATGGACGTAAGGTTGAGTCCATAAGAAGGCTTCTTTTGCCAGTCATGTGATTTGTACACCCACTATCAATAATCCATTCTGAAGACGCTGGTGTCGTACCCTACAATGCAGTTAGGGGGATAGGCTTCACGAAGAGCATTGTGAAGCAAAAACATTTGACGAACCAGTGGGTTATGAAAGCTTAGATCCAGATTAGGACTAATAGGGAGAGTAGCAAGCGATTCAGGAACGAAGTACATAGTAAGACCATTCGGGCATTTGATCTTGCACCCTACAAGATGTTTAAGGTCCCCAGCAATAGCGTTAGACGATTTTGGTTTTCTGCTGGAGACCTTTCCCTGCAAAAGAGAGTTAAGCTTTCTTAGCCACCCACATCTTCAAGGGTGGCTTAGAAGCAATAAGTCTAAGTGCAGCATCTGAGAACTTTGGCTTTGGAGCCCTAGCAAACACTCTTGCAGGCGGACAATAGTACTCATAAGAATAAGCAGAATAGTTCTTGGTCTTATGAACATGGCGGTTTGATGAACCGCTCTCATATTCATATGCCTGAGTATGGTTTCCCTGCAAAACATTTGCGTTAGTGCGACTCAGGTGAGTCCTCTGTCTGTATGAAGCCTTTGGACCTTATGAAGCCTTTGGTCTGAGGTTTGTCTTCTTCACGTGAGGTGTCATGATGACATTCACAGGAAGATTCTCCAGACACCTTTTCGGAACCCAGATCTTCATCATAGGCGGTCCATTCCTGCAGTTAGTACGAATGTACCTGGCAAACACTTCACCATTCTGATTCTTAAACAGTTTATAATTTGCATCAAGGGATTCATCAATGATAATGGGGTTAGCACAAGTGAAGCCAGATAGATTGGATGGATCTGCTGAAGGTTCCTTTGCAGCAACCCACGTGGTTTTGCGGTACTGCTCAGGTTTCCAGTAAGAGCCATCAGCATTCATTTTCCTTAGAACCCAACACCCTCTTTCCTCGGGTTTCGATTCAGAATCTGCTTTTTGAGGACATCACATAGTGTCTTATGCCCTTTAAGACTTTTGTACATCCCTGTTTCAATCATTGTCTTTGTAACACCCTCGATGCGACTATATCTCCCACGTGTCGAGGCACGACTTAGAGGCATAATCGCATTGAAGGCATATGTCGCAAGTTAGGCAATCTTCACAACATCCCATGTAATATAAATCATAAAGGGGAGATAACATAGTTGGCTTACACTCGCCACGTCAATCAAGTACATAAATAACATTACATCATCCAAACACTCATGGCCCGACTACGGCGCCAAAATAAAAGATAACCCAACATGTGACACGGTCCCGATCACCCCCAACTGGGCACCACTACTGATCATCAGGAAAGGAAACATAGTAACGTTGAGAGTCCTCGTCGAACTCCCACTTGAGCTGAAACGCGTCTCCTGGAGCGGAATCATCAGGCCCTGCATCTGGTGTAATAGTAATCTGTGAGCCACAGGGACTCAGCAATCTCGCACCCTCGCGATCAAGACTATTTAAGCTTATAGGTAAGGCAAGGTAAAAATATGTGGAGCTGCAGCAAGCGACTAGCAAGTATGGTGGCTATCCTGTTCGCAAAAGAGAGCGAGAAGAGGAGGCAAAGCGCGAGCGAGAAACTAGAGAGCAACCTGCGCAAACATTACTCCAACACCGTGTCCACTTCCTGGACTCCGCCGAGAAGAGGCCATCACGGTAACACACTCAGTTGATTCATTTTAATTAAGTTAAGGTTCAAGTTATCTACAACCGGACATTAACAAATTCCCATCTACCCATAACCACGGGCACGGCTTTCGAAAGTTCAAATCCCTGCAGGGGAGTCCCAACTTAGCCCATGACAAGCTCTCACGGTCAACGAAGGAATAGACCTCCTTCCAAGATGTTCCGATCAGACTCGGTATCTCGGTTCTTCAAGACACTTCGACAGGTTAAAACAAAACCAGCAACACCTCCCGAATGTGCCGACAAATCCCGATAGGAGCTGCACATATCTCTTTCTCAGGGCACACTCAGATTGTCTTAGGTACGGGTAGGCCAGCCCAGAGTTGCCCCTGGTGGCCACCGGCAGCTGACAGGTGGACCAACACTCAGAGGAGCACTGGCCCGGGGGGTTTAAAATAAGATGACCCTCGGGCTCCGGAAACCCAAGGGAAAAAGATGCTAGGTGGCAAATGGTAAAACCAAGGTTGGGCATTGCTGGAAAAGCTTTAATCAAGGCGAACTATCAAGGGGTTCCCATTATAACCCAACCGCGTAAGGAACGCAAAAATCCGGGAACATAACACCGATATGACGGAAACTAGGGCGGCAAGAGTGGAACAAAACACTAGGCGAGAGGCCGAGCCTTCCACCCTTTACCAAGTATATAGATGCATTAAGATAACATGGCAATATAATGATATCCCAACAAGTAAATAGATGTTCCAAAAAGGAACGGCCTCCAATCTTCACCTGCAACTAACAACGCTATAAGAAGGGCTGAGCAAAGCGGTAACATAGCCAATCAACGGTTTGCTAGGACAAGGTGGGTTAGAGGTTTGACATGGCAATTTGGGAGGCTTGAAAGCAAGTGGTAGGCATCGTAGCATTGGCATAGCAAAAGAGCGAGCAATCTAGCATAGCAAAGATAGTAGTGATTTTGAGGGTATGATCATCTTGCCTGCACAGTTGTTAGAGTTGACTGGATCCTCGAAAGCAAACTCAACGGGCTCCTCGTAAGCGAACTCGTCTCCCGGCTCGACCCATACAAGACAAACAAGCAACAAGGACACAATCAACCACGTGCAAGGATCAAACAATATGATGCAAGGATGATATGCTATGCGGGATGCGATGCGGGATGCATATGCAAGACGTGACAGGAAATGCAAGAACCTGGTCTCAACATGGAAATCCAAGTGTGCCACTGGAAAGATGAGATGAAATCGCTTGAAAACGATATAAAGAACACCAGAATCGGAGTTACGGTTTGGAAATGGCAAGCGATTCAAATATGGCCACGTTCTGCGATTTACAGCAAGTAGCCATCTAAATGCAATGAGATGAACATGCTACAGCACCCAAACATGACAACAACATACATGGCAGGGATGCATTCAAGATGCTTAACAAAAGTCTAGCACTATGCTACAGCCAATTCATCCATTAACAGGTTCAAACAAGCATGGCAAAAATGCATATGACAAACAGATCGCAGACTTTGTGAAATTAACACTTGTCTGGAATTTCAGATAAGGTAGCACTCTTTGGAGCAACAAAACTACATGCTACAGGACCTGAACATGGCAAAGTAAAGCATGGCATGGATCTACTCAAAGAGCTTAACAAAAGTCTCTTAGTGACCTTGAGCGAAAAGGGACCAGAAAATACAATTGCAAGCATGTGAACATGGCAAAAACATAATCAGTTCTCAGACTTAGTGAAAACTGGAACATGCTGAAACATATCTCAAGTAGGCATCTTTACGAGCTCGATGCACTCACTACGGTGCAAGTCATGACAAACTAAGCATACACCCATCAAGAATACACAAAATTCAAGCTAGACATGGTAAGAACAATAGCATAGCATGCACGGATCAACTACAACATCATCGGCAAAATTGCAAACAAGTTGACAATCTGCCTAGTTTCACAAAGTAGCAAAAGTAGAGCTCGATTGACTCAAGCTAGGGTGCTCCAAAATTGCAAACAAAGACATGGATGGATAGAGCTCTACAAGATTAACAAAATATCCTTACTGATCATCCTCAAAAGAGGCACGGATCACTAGGAAACAACATGAACATATGGCATCATGAGATAAACAGATCAAGGACTTCGTGGAAATGTTAAGTCCCTGAAAACAGAATTACCAATTGCACCACTTTGCAAGCTCGTGCTAGTCACCATACACATCACAAAAATACATGGGTTGCATCTCTGGAAACATGACAAAACCCTTAACAAAACATATGTAGAGCACATGGGCATATCATGCACACAATAATCATGGAAAAAATGACAAAAAGCTAAATGGAGCAGCAGATCTGACAATTATCTCAAGTAGCCCTCTTCTAACAGCATTTCGGGCATCACGATGAACGCAAATGGAAATGATGCAATGGAATGAAATGATGTACTCTCTGAGATGAACATTTTGATATGCTATATGCCAAAAACGGAGCTACGGATGCAAAGTTACGGCACGATGAAGAAGAGCACATGGATCTGAGATTCGGGGACTTAGAAGAAAATTGAACCTCCGGATCTAGGGTTTGACCCGGCACGCAAAACGAGGCAGTTCCGGCGAGCACTGTAGCTCCGGCGAGCTCGGTTCGTCGGCGGGGAGATGAGGGAGAGGCGAGGCCGGAGGTTGGACGTCGAGGAGGAGGGAGGAGGGCGACCGGGCGGTGGTGGCGATGATGGTGGCCGGCGTTGGCGGGGTTCGCCGAGGCGGAACGTCGGCCGGATCTTGCGTCGGCGAGGTGGTGCGGCGCCGGCGAATGGCGGACGCGGCGGCCGGAGCCGAGGAGGGAGCGACGCGGCGCGGGAACTTCGGGCACGGGCGACGACGCGCCTTCGGGCCGGGGAGGGCCCGCGATGGGCCGCGGCAGGCCGGCGGAGGAGGCGGCGAAGTGGGGCGTCGGGTCGCCACGTGGCACGCCCGGAGTGGCTGGCACGGGAAGCGGACAATGTCCGTCGGCGGGATTTCGTCCGGCGGCGGCGGCGAGGGAATTTTTAGGGTTTGGGAGAGAGGAGATCCGCGAATTTCGGGAGGGGACTTTAAATAGAGGTAGAGGGAGCTAGGAGAGTCCAAATGAGGTGCGGTTTTCGGCCACGCAATCGTTATCAAACGCTCTAGATGATGAAGAGGGTTTTGGTGGGTTTTGGGCCAACTAGGAGGGGTGTTGGGCTGCAACACACACGAGGCCTTTTCGGTCCCTCGGTTAACCGTTGGAGTATCAAACGAAGTCCAAATGATACAAAACTTGACAGGCGGTCTACCAGTAGTAAACCAAGGCCGCTTGGCAAGTCTCGGTCCAATCCGGAAATGTTTAATCCCCACACACGAAAGAAAGCTAGAAATGACCACCGGAGGAGAACGAAGCGTCGGAATGCAAAACGGACAACGGGGAAAATGCTCGAATGCATGAGACGAACACATATGCAAATGCAATGCACATGATGACATGATATGAGATGCATGACAACGATAACAACACACGGAGACAAAGACCCGAACCTGAGAAAATAAAATAACTTAACGCCAAAAACGACAAGAGTTGGAGTACAAATTGGGAAAGTTACATCCGGGGTGTTACAACACTCCACCACTACAAAAGGATCTCGTCCCGAGATCTAGGACTGAAAGAACGCCGGGTACTCAGAACGGAGGTGATCCTCGCGTTCCCAGGTAGCTTCACGGTCGGAATGGTGTGACCACTTGACTTTGAGAAATTTGATTGACTTGTTGTGAGTCTTGCGTTCAGTCTCTTCAAGAATAGCAACTGGGTGCTCACGATAAGAGAGATCTTCTTGGAGCTCAATGTCCTCGAAGTTGACGGTGCAGTCAGGCGTCTTGAAGCACTTTCGAAGCTGAGAGACATGGAACACGTCATGAACATTTGCAAAGTTTGAAGGAAGCTCGAGTTGATAGGCGAGGTCGCCTCTCTTGCTGACAATCTTGAAAGGTCCCACGTATCTGGGGGCAAGCTTCCCTTTGATACCGAACCGACGAGTACCTTTCATAGGAGAGACGCGGAGGTAAACATGATCTCCGATCTCGAAAGCCAAATCACGGTGCTTACTATCACAGTAGCTCTTCTGACGGGATTGGGATGCTTTGAGGTTATCACGAATGACTTTGCACATTTCCTCTGCCTCTGTGATTAAGTCATTACCCAAAAGCTGACATTCACCGGTTTCAGACCAGTTGAGAGGGGTACGACACTTCCTGCCATACATAATTTCAAATGGGGCCTTGCCCGAACTTGCTTGAAAACTGTTGTTGT
Organism: Triticum urartu; assembly: GCF_003073215.2. Taxonomy (NCBI): domain Eukaryota; kingdom Viridiplantae; phylum Streptophyta; class Magnoliopsida; order Poales; family Poaceae; genus Triticum; species Triticum urartu. Next base: position 229,577,609 of record NC_053027.1, on the reverse strand, counting down.
AGGAGAATTCAGCATAAGGAAGACAATCCTCCCACTTCATGCCGAAGGAGATCACACAAGCCCTGAGCATATCTTCGAGAATCTGGTTGACACGCTCGACTTGACCGCTAGTTTGAGGATGGAAAGCTGTGCTGAAGCGGATGTTGGTGCCCATTGCCTTCTGAAAAGAATCCCAAAACTTTGAGGTAAAGATGCTGCTACGGTCTGAAGAGATCACTTGTGGAATACCGTGCAGAGAGACAAAATGAGAGGTATAGAGTTCCGCCAATTGAGCTGCAGTGATTGACTCTTTGATAGGCAGAAAGTGAGCCACTTTAGTGAGTTTGTCGATGACAACAAATATAGCATCATTGCCACGCTTGGACTTTGGAAACCCAGTCACGAAGTCCATTTCAATGTGGTCAAACTTCCATTCTGGAATGGCAAGAGGTTGGAGGAGACCAGCTGGCCTTTGGTGTTCTGCCTTCACTCTTCTGCAGACATCACATTCTTTCACGAATTGAGCAATCTCGCGCTTCATTTGAGTCCACCAATAAGCCTGCTTAAGGTCCTGATACATCTTCGTGCTCCCAGGGTGGATGGAGAGGAGAGAATTGTGAGCCTCGTTCATGATCACTTTACGAAGTTCACCTTTGGGTACAACAATACGATCCTCGAAGAAGAGAGTATCCTTGTCATTAAGGCGGTAGCACTTGTACTTAGGTTGACTCTTGACACTCCCAATCTTCACCTTTTTCACCATAGCATCAAGAAGCTGGGCTTGGCGAATCTGGTCTTCCAAGGTAGGAGAGACTTGAAGGTTGGCGAGTAAACCTTGAGGAACAACTTGCAGATTAAGTTTGCGGAAAGCTTCACAAAGCTCGGGTTGATAAGGCTTGAGAATCAGACTGTTGCAGTAAGCTTTCCTGCTCAATGCGTCAACAATCACATTGGCCTTGCCTGGAGTATACTCGATACTCCGATTATACTCTTGAATCATTTCGACCCATCGAGTTTGCCTGAGGTTGAGATTAGGCTGAGTGAAGATGTACTTGAGACTCTTGTGATCAGTGAAAATGTCCGCTTTTCTTCCCAATAAGAGATGTCTCCAAGTCAAAAGAGCATGCACAACTGCCGCCAACTCGAGATCATGAGTGGGGTAGTTCTTCTCATTAGGCTTCAACTGGCGAGAGGTATAAGCAACAACTTTCTTCCCTTGCATCAATACTGCGCTAAGACCTTGGAGAGAGGCATCACAAAAGACCTCGTACGGCTTGGATTCATCAGGTGGAGTCAGAACTGGAGCAGTGATCAATTTCTCTTTCAAAGTGTTGAAAGCAATGTCACACTCCAGAGACCAAACGTACTTGACGTGCTTCTGGAGAAGATTAGAGAGAGGCTTCACGATCTTAGAAAAGTTTTCAACGAATCTTCGGCAATAGCTTGCGAGACCGAGGAAGCTACGGAGTTGCTTCACGTTCTGAGGAGGTTCCCAATTCACAATTGCAGACACCTTCTCAGGATTCACGACAATGCCCTTGGCAGAGATGATATGACCAAGATAAAGAACCTCATCGAGCCAAAATTCGCACTTGGAGAACTTCGCGTAGAACTGATGTTCCCTGAGCTTGTCGAGTACCAAACGCAAGTGCTTGGCATGATCTTCCTTGTTCTTCGAGAAAACCAGAATGTCGTCGAGATAGACCAAAACGAAGTCATTGGTGTAGGCGTTGAAGATGAAGTTCATCATGCGAGAGAACGTCGGAGGAGCATTGACGAGGCCAAAAGACATGACAGTGTATTCATATGAACCATAGCTTGTCCTGAAAGCCGTCTTGGGAATATCTTGCTCACGGATACGAATCTGATGGTAACCCATACGGAGATCAATCTTGGAGAATACTTGGGCACCTTTGAGTTGTTCGAACAGCTCATTGATGTTGGGAAGTGGGTATTTATTCTTGATGGTCTTCTTGTTCAATGGACGGTAATCAACACAAAGTCGGTCCGTTCCATCCTTCTTCTTCACAAAAAGAACACCGCAACCCCACAGAGAAGAACTAGGCCGGATGAGACCCATTTTCTCTTGGATATCGAGTTGCTTCTTCAGCTCCTTCAACTCTTCAGGTCCGATCTTGTAAGGACGCTTGCAAACAGGTTCCGTGCCGGGCTCAAGATCAATAATGAATTCAACTGGCCGGTGCGGAGGCATTCCTGGAAGCTCTTCTGGAAAGACGTCTTGATATTCGCAAACGACTGGAATTTGCGAGATGGCATCGAGTTCACCCTTCTCATTGAGAGAAAACAGACGGATGGTATCATCACGAGCGGCAAAGACAATTACATCCTCAGACGAATGAGTCAACTGAATCTGCCTGGCTGCACAATCAAGCTGAGCCTTGTGCTTAGAAAGCCAATCCATTCCGAGAATAAGATCAATATCCGAGTCACCAAGAACCATAGGAGAAGACAGAAACTTGTAGTCACCCAAAGTGATAGTAACATCCGGAGCAATGGAGTTAGCATGCATGCGCCTACCGGGAGATACAACTGCTAATGGACTAGGCAAAATTTGCAAAGCCAAACCATGCTTAGATGAAAACGGTCTCGAGATGAAACAATGCGATGCACCCGTGTCAAAAAGAACTTTAGCTGGAATATCATTAATAGGAAGGTTACCCATGATGACATCTGATGAGTCCTCTGCCTGAGCTGCATTCATCAAGTTGACCTTGGCGGACTTGGAGTTATGCTTGACCACAGCTGTACTTGCCGATCTGACAGGAGGAGGAGGAGGAAGTCGCCTCTGGTTGAAACAATTGTTGGCATAGTGACCCTTCTGTTGGCACTTGTTGCACGTGACCTCTAAAAGCGGATGGTGATACGGAGCACTCGATCTTGGAGTTTGAGACGAAGTCTTGTTCTGAAAGCCAGGGTTAGGTGGGTGGGAAGAACCACTGCCACCTTTGCTCTTCTGCTGATACGGCTGACGGAACGGAGGAGGAGGAAGCCAATACTTCTGCTGCTTGGCCACTTGAGTAGAGGAAGAAGGAGTAACATCTCTGACGCGCTTCCTGGAAGCATCACACCTCAACTGAGCAGCCTCTTGCTTCAATGCCATGTTGTAGAACTCATCGTATCTCAAGGGCTCAAAGAGAACAAGAGCTAGCTGAATTTCTTCTCTGAGACCACCCCTGAACTGGTATATCATGCTCTTCTCATCAGGTACGTCCTGCTTGGCAAAGCGGGTGAGCTTCTGAAACAACTTGTTGTAGTCATAGACAGACAAAGAGCCTTGCTTCAGGTTGCGGAATTCCTCACGCTTGCTTTCAACCACACTCTGAGGGATATGATGAGCTCGGAAATCTTGACGGAATTCATCCCAGGTAATAACACCTCCACCTCTGGAGTCCTTGTACTGCTAGAACCATTCTGCAGCTTGATCTTTGAGTTGGAAGGAAGTGAACTTGACAAAGTCCTCAGGCCTGACGTTACTGCACTTGAAATGCTTGCACAGATCCACAAGCCAATCATCAGCATCGGTTGCCTCAACACAATTGTTGAAAGTCTTTGGCCCGTTAGCAAGGAACTGGTTGAGTGTAGCAAAGTGATTCTGATTGTTGCCTTGATTCCCTTGGTTGCCTTGATTGCGCTCTTGAACAATTTGCATGATCAACTGTGTGTTTGCATTGGTTGCGGCCATCACAGCTTTCCATGCCTCTGGAGGAGGTGGAGGTGGTGGCGGATCAGGATTCAGAGTCGTGCGCGTTGGAGGAGCCATCCTGAAGAGGTTGACATCCATTAGCACATTGATAGACAAATATTGAAGCTGAATCCAACGGAATGAAAATTGCAACATATAGTCTTCACATCCGAACAAAATGAATGAATGCATTCCTCTTGAAATTGTCACATATCCATAAATTGAGAAGCCACTTAGAATTAAGGTACAGAAATAAATCAACAAGGTACGGATCAAGAATGAATAATTGGTAAGAAATCCCAATCTCAAACCAATATCCGTGGAAGAAGAACTAGAGCTACAAGAATTCCCACCTATGAAACTCCCAAACCTTTCCGGTTATGCAATCAGGTGTTGGGGATACAGGGGAAGCATAATATCTCACCCAAACTAGCAAATCCTACATCCAGTTGTATCCATCCTTCAACACATAACCAAGAAACCTTCGGAAACCATCTACCTCAACCTTCGAAAAGCATCCGTTATACAAGTTATGGCGATACTCCCGAACTCCCGCCCCAGTACTGGGTGGCATCAAGGTTATCTCACCAACGAACTGCATAAAAGAGATTTTCGATGTCGACGTTCTAAACTCAGGTATTCCAGAACTGCAACGATAAAATTATGATGACAACACCTCAGAGCTCAACTCCCTGGGACACTTCCACTAAACCCCTGACAGGAGGCACCAAGACAATGTTCTCATCATAAAACCATCGGAACGATTCCAAGATACTCGCGTGATCCTAAAAAATTTTTTAGTGAAATTTTGAGAAGAGAAGAGTCAAAACTCTACGTCAGGATGCCTTACCAGAGCGATGAGGAGACTGGGAAGTAAAAAGAATTCCTAAACTCTTCGATATATAATTCCTAAATGACTCAAAACATTTTTTCTAGACACAACTCGGCCGCTAAAAATGATCAAGCAATGGGGCTCCTAAGGTCGGGGAAGGCTCTGATACCAACTTTTAACACCCTCGATGCGACTATATCTCCCACGTGTTGAGGCACCACTTAGAGGCATAATCGCATTGAAGGCATATGTCGCACTTTAGGCAATCTTCACAACATCCCATGTAACATAAATCATAAAGGGGAAAATAACATAGTTGGCTTACACTCGCCACGTCAATCAAGTAAATAAATAACATTACATCAACCAAACACTCATGGCCCGACTACGGTGCCAAAATAAAAGAGAACCCAACATGCGACACGGTCCCAATCACCCCAACTGGGCACCACTACTGATCATCAGGAAAGGAAACATAGTAACGTTGAGAGTCCTCGTCGAACTCCCACTTGAGATCAAGCGCGTCACCTGGAGCGGAATCATCAGGCCCTGCATCTGGTGTAATAGTAATTTGTGAGCCACAGGGACTCAGCAATATCGCACCCTCGCGATCAAGACTATTTAAGCTTATAGGTAAGGCAAGGTAAGTATAAGTGGAGCTGCAGCAAGCGACTAGCAAAAATGGTGGATAATCTATACGCAAAAGAGAGCGAGAAGAGGAGGCAAAGCGCGAGCGAGAAACTAGAGAACAACCTGCGCAAGCATTACTCCAACACCGTGTCCACATCCCGGACTCCGCCGATAAGAGGCCATCATGGTAACACACTCAGTTGATTCATTTTAATTAAGTTAAGGTTCAAGTTATCTACAACCGGACATTAACAAATTCCCATCTGCCCATAACCGCGGGCACGGCTTTCGAAAGTTCAAATCCCTGCAGGGGAGTCCCAACTTAGACCATGACAAGCTCTCACGGTCAACGAAGGAATAGACCTCCTCCCAAGATGTTCCGATCAGACTCGGTATCTCGGTTCTTCAAGACACTTCGACAGGTTAAAACAAGACCAGCAACACCGCCCGAATGTGCCGACAAATCCCGATAGGAGCTGCACATATCTCTTTCTCAGGGCACACTCAGATTGTCTTAGGTACGGGTAGGCTAGCCCAGAGTTGCCCCTGGTGGCCACCGGCAGCTGACAGGTGGACCAACACTCAGAGGAGCACTGGCCCGGGGGGTTTAAAATAAGATGACCCTTGGGCTCCGGAAACCCAAGGGAAAAAGAGGCTAGGTGGCAAATGGTAAAACCAAGGTTGGACATTGCTGGAAAAGCTTTAATCAAGGTGAACTATCAAGGGGTTCCCATTATAACCCAACCGCGTAAGGAACGCAAAAATCCGGGAACATAACACCGATATGACGGAAACTAGGGCGGCAAGAGTGGAACAAAACACTATGCGAGAGGCCGAGCCTTACACCCTTTACCAAGTATATAGATGCATTAAGATAACATGGCAATATAATGATATCCCAACAAGTAAATAAATGTTCCAAAAAGGAACGGCCTCCAATCTTCACCTGCAACTAACAACGCTATAAGAAGGGCTAAGCAAAGCGGTAACATAGCCAATCAACGGTTTGCTAGGACAAGGTGGGTTAGAGGTTTGACATGGCAATTTGGGAGGCTTGAAAGCAAGTGGTAGGCATCGTAGCATTGGCATAGCAAAAGAGCGAGCAATCTAGCATAGCAAAGATAGTAGTGATTTCGAGGGTATGATCATCTTGCCTGCACAGTTGTCAGAGTTGACTGGATCCTCGAAAGCAAACTCAACGGGCTCCTCGTTAGCGAACTCGTCTCCCGGCTCTACCCAAACAAGACAAACAAGCGACAAGGACACAATCAACAATGTGCAAGGATCAAACAATATGATGCAAGGATGATATGCTATGCCGGATGCGATGCAGGATGCATATGCAAGACATGATAGGAAATGCAAGAACCTCGCCTCAACTTGGAAATCCAAGTGCGCCAATGGAAAGATGATATGAAATCGCTTGAAAACAATATAAAGAACACCGGAATCAGAGTTACGGTTTGGAAATGGCAAGCGATTCAAATATGGCCACGTTCTGCGATTTACAGCAAGTAGCCATCTAAATGCAATGAGATGAACATGCTACAACACCCAAACATGACAACAAAATACATGGCAGGGATGCATTCAAGATGCTTAACAAAAGTCTAACACTGAGCTACGGCCAATTCATCCATTAACAGGTTCAAACAAGCATGGCAAAAATGCATGACAAACAGATCGCAGACTTTGTGAATTATCACTTGTCTGGAATTTCAGATCAGGTAGCACTCTTTGGAGCAACAAAACTACATGCTATAGGACCTGAACATGGCAAAGTAAAGCATGGCATGGAGCTACTCAAAGAGCTTAACAAAAGTCCCTCAGTGACCCTGAGCCAAAAGGGATCAGAAAATACAATTGCAAGCATGTGAACATGGCAAAAACATAATCAGTTCTCAGACTTAGTGAAAACTGGAACATGCTGAAACATATCTCAAGTAGGCATGTTTACGAGCTCGATGCACTCACTACAGTGCAAGTCATGACAAACTAAGCATACACCCATCAAGAATACACAAAATGCAAGCTATACATGGTAAGAACAATAGCATAGTATGCACGGATCAACTACAACATCATCGGCAAAATTGCAAACAAGTTGACAATCTGCCCAGTTTCACAAAGTAGCAAAAGTAGAGCTCGATTGACTCAAGCTAGGGTGCTCCATAATTGCAAACAAAGACATGGATGGATAGAGCACTACAAGATTAACAAAACATCCTTACTGATCATCCTCAAAAGAGGCACGGATCACTAGGAAACAACATGAACATATGGCATCATGAGATAAACAGATCAAGGACTTTGTGGAAATGTTAAGTCCCTGAAAACAGAATTACCAATTGCACCACTTTGCAAGCTCGTGCTAGTCACCATACACATCACAAAAATACATGGGTTGCACCTCTGGAAACATGACAAAACCCTTAACAAAACATATGTAGAGCACATGGGCATATCATGCACACAATAATCATGGCAAAAATGACAAAAAGCTAAATGGAGCAGCAGATCTGACAATTATCTCAAGTAGCCCTCTTCTAACAGCATTTCGGGCATCACGATGAACGCAAATGGAAATGATGCAATGGAATGAAATGATGTACTCTCTGAGATGAACATTTTGATATGCTATATGCCAAAAACGGAGCTACAGATGCAAAGTTACGGCATGATAAAGAAGAGCACATGGATCTGAGATTCGGGGACTTAGAAGAAAATTGAACCTCCGGATCTAGGGTTTGACCCGACACGCAAAACGAGGTGGTTCCGGCGAGCACTGTAGCTCCGGCGAGCTTGGTTCGTCGGCGGGGAGATGAGGGAGAGGCGAGGCCGGAGCTTGGACGTCGAGGAGGAGGGAGGAGGGTGACCGGGCGGTGGTGGCGATGATGGTGGCCGGCGTTGGCGGGGTTCGCCGCGGCGGAACGTCGGCCGGATCTTGCGCCGGCGAGGTGGTGCGGCGCTAGCGAATGGCGGACGCGGCGGCCGGAGCCGAGGAGGGAGTGGCACGGCGCGGGAACTTCGGGCACGGGCGGCGACGCGCCTTCGGGCCGGGGAGGGCCCGCGATGGGCCGTGGTGGGCCGGTGGAGGAGGCGGCGAAGTGGGGCGCCGGGTCGCCATGTGGCACGCCCGGAGTGGCTGGCGGGGGAAGCGGACAATGTCCGTCGGCGGAATTTCGTCCGGCAGCGGCGGCGAGGGAATTTTTAGGGTTTGGGAGAGAGGAGATCCGCGAATTTCGGGAGGGGACTTTAAATAGAGGTAGAGGGAGCTAGGAGAGTCCAAATGAGGTGCGGTTTTCGGTCACACGATCGTGATCGAACGCTCTAGATGATGAATAGGGTTTTGGTGAGTTTTGGACCAGCTTGGAGGGGTGTTGGGCTGCAACACACATGAGGCCTTTTCGGTCCCTCGGTTAACCGTTGGAGTATCAAACGAAGTCCAAATGATACGAAACTTGACAGGCGGTCTATCGGTAGTAAACCAAGGCCTCTTGGCAAGTCTTGGTCCAATCTGGAAATGTTTAATCCCCACACGCGAAAGAAAGCTAGAAATGACCACCGGAGGAGAACGAAGCGTCGGAATGCAAAACGGACAACGGGGAAAATGCTCGAATGCATCAGACGAACACGTATGCAAGTGCAATGCACATGATGACATGATATGAGATGCATGACAATGATAACAACACACGGAGACAAAGACCCAAACCCAAGAAAATAAAATAACTTAACACCGAAAACGGCAAGAGTTGGAGTACAAATTGGGAAAGTTACATCCGGGGTGTTACAGTCTTCAACCTAGCATTGTCAGCAGCAATAGCAGTTGTATCCTCAGCAGAGGGGTTAGTTACCACATCAACAGTTGAAGATATTGCAACAGTAGTAGCAGTAGAACATTCAGCAACAGAAGTAGCATTATCACGCTCAATGCATTTAAGACATGGTGGTTCAAATCCTTCCTGAGCGGAACTGATCTATTTGGCGTGAAGTGACTCGTTTTCCTTTTGAAGATCTTCATGAGCCGCTCTCAATTTCTCAAGATCTTGCTTCCTTTGAAGATAATCATAGGAAAGCTTTTCATGAGTTGTTGAGAGATTTTCATGACGACTTTCAAGTTCCTCATACTTAACGTGAAGATTTTTATGTCTTCAATTAAGGATTCAGATCGAGTCATTTTAGCGCCTAACAGATCATCGCTTCTGTCTAACAGTTTTTGAATATGTTCCATAGCTCTCTGTTGTTCAGTTGCAATTTTAGCAAGTGTTTTGTAGCTGGGTTTTGAACCACAATCAGAGTCATCGTCACTAGATGTTTGATAGTGAGTAGTGCGTGTGTTTACCTTGGCACCGCGTGCCATGAAGCAGTAGGTAGAAGCGGAGTAGTCCTTGTCATTTGCATCGGTGTCGGTGATGAAGTCATTGTCTTCAGTGTTGAAGATGGACTTGGCAACGTATGCTGTAGCCAGACTTGCGACGCCTGAATCAGACTCCTCCTCAGACTCCACCTCCGCCTCCTCAAAAGCGGACTCCTCCTCTGAATCCATTTGCCTGCCAACAAACGCATGTGCCTTGCCAGATGAGCTCTTCTTGTGTGATGAAGACTTTGAGGAAGACTTGGAAGAAGACTTTGAGTATTTCTTCTTCTTCTTGTCGCCAGAGTCATATTCCTTGCTCTTCTTCTTCTTTTTGTTCTCATTGTCCCACTGTGGACACTCAGAGATGAAGTGGCCAGGTTTCTTGCACTTGTGACATGTTTTCTTCTTGTAGTCGTGAGCAGAAGCTTCATCATTCCTTGAGCTTGATCGGGAAGACTTTCTGAAACCTTTCTTCTTGGTGAATTTTTGGAACTTCTTGACAAGCATAGCAAGTTCCCTTCCAATGTCTTCAGGATCATCCGAACTGCTGTCAGATTCTTCTTCAGATGAGGAGACAGCTTTTGCCTTCAAGGCACAAGTTCGCCCATAGTTTGGACCGTAGATATCTCTTTTCTCAGAAAGCTGAAACTCATGTGTGTTGAGCCTCTCAAGTATGTCAGACGGATCGAGTGTCTTGAAATCAGGACGTTCTTGAATCATCAGGGCTAGGGTGTCAAACGAACTATCAAGTGATCTCAGTAGTGTCTTGACGACTTCATGTTTGGTGATCTCAGTAAAGCCGAGGGCTTGAAGCTCATTTGTGATGTCAGTGAGTCGGTCAAATGTGAGCTGGACATTCTCATTGTCATTTCGCTTGAAGCGGTTGAAGAGGTTGCGAAGGACACTGATTCTCTGATCTCTCTGGGTTGAGACGCCTTCATTGACCTTGGAGAGCCAGTCCCAGACCAGCTTAGATGTTTCCAAAGCACTCACACGGCCATACTGTCCTTTGGTCAGATGACCACAGATGATATTTTTGGCAGTAGAGTCCAGTTGAACGAACTTCTTGACATCAGCAGAAGTGACACCTTCTCCAGCCTTGGGAACGCCGTTCTTGACGACATACCATAGGTCGACGTCAATGGCTTCAAGATGCATGCACATCTTATTCTTCCAGTAGGGATATTCAGGTCCATCGAAGACGGGGCACGCAGCGGAGACTTTAATTATCCCTGCAGTCGACATAGCTAAAACTCCAGGTGGTTAAACTGAATCACACAGAACAAGGGAGCACCTTGCTCTGATACCAATTGAAAGTGCGTTATATCGACTAGAGGGGGGGGTGAATAGGCGATTTTTATGAAAGTCTTCAAAACGTGGAAGTTATGAAGACAAACGATAGAAATAAACCTATTACCCTGCAGCGGAAGGTAGACTACACTAGGCAAGCCATAGTCAAGTATTCAATAGAGTGAAAGCACAATGACTAATAGCAGCAATGTAGTAAGGATTAGGTAGGAAGCTATTGTGAAGCCACACAGAACACGCAGTCACTCAGTGAAGACAAAAGATAGTGCGAACATACAATGACTTCACAATGAGTAACAGTAAGTAAAGGGAAGGGAAGATGAAACCAGTGACTCGCTGAAGACAATGATTTGTTGGACTAGTTCCAGTTGCTGTGACAACTGTACGCCTGGTTAGGGCGGCTAGGTATTTAAACCTTAGGACACACAGTCCCGGACACCCAGTCCTGAACACGCAGCTCAGGACACCCAGTCCTCACCGTATTCCCCTTGAGCCAAGGTCACACAGACCTCGCCCAATCACTCTGGTAAGTCTTCAAGGTAGACTCCCAAACCTTCACAGACTTCGTTCACCGGCAATCCACAATGTCTCTTGGATGCTCAGAACGCGACGCCTAACCGGCTGGAGGATGCACAGTCCTCAAGTGTAATAAGTCTTCAGATCACACAGACAAGAAGACTTAAGTGATGCCTAATTCTCTTTGGCTCTGGGTGGTTAGGGCTTTATCCTCGCAAGGAATTCTCTCTCAAAGGCTTCGAGGTGGGTTTCTCTCAAACGACAAAAGCCGTACTCTGAATCTGAGCAGCCAACCGTTTATGGTTGTAGGGGGTGGGCTATTTATAGCCACTTGGCAACCCGACCTGATTTGTCCGAAATGACCCTGGGTCACTAAGGAACTGACACGTGTTCCAATGGTCAGATTTCAAACTCACACGGCAACTTTACTTGGGCTATAAGCAAAGCTGACTTGTCCGACTCTGGACAAGATTCGCTCTCATAGTCTTCACTCGAAGACATAGGTTTTGTTTAAGCATCACTTCAGTCATTCTGACTGGTTCTCTAGGACCCCACTTAACAGTACGGTGGTTCCTATGACTCAACACAGAAGAAAGAGAACTACGAAAGATCTAAGTCTTCGAGCTCCATAGGCTTCATGTGGTGTCTTCTCTTGTCATAGTCTTCAATGTGAATATCTTCATATACCACCTTTGACTTCAATGTCTTCATACATTTTAGGGGTCATCTCTGGTAGGAAAACCGAATCAATGAGGGACTTCTACCTGTGTTATCCTGCAATTCTCACAAACACATTAGTCCCTCAACTAGGTTTGTCGTCACTCCAAAAGCAACTAGGGGTAGCACTAGATGCACTTACAGTCACCCATCGGTGACCGCCAAGGGCAACTCTGGATTTGGCCTACCGAAAATTTGGACAATCCGGTGGTGGCCTAAGACGAGATACGCGTGGCTACTATCAGGGTGTCGACATGTCGGGAGGTCTTGCTGGACTTTTTTTACCATTGTCGAAATGTCTTGTGCACCGGGATTTCGGGTCTGAACGGAGGGTCCCTAGATGGAGGATTGTCTCCGCGGATTGTGAGCTTGTCATGGCCACGCAGGGTTTAAACTTTCGAGAGTCGTGCCCGCGGTTATGTGGCAGATGCAATTTTTTAATATCCGGTTGTAGAGAATTTGTCATGAGATTCAAACTAAAATAGACCAACCGCGTGCGTAACCGTGATTGTCTCTTTTCGGGTGCATTCGAGAAGAGAACAGGGTTGGGTTATCTTTGAACGTAAGTAGTTCAGGATCACTTCTTTATCATTACTAGATTGCGACCATTTGCGTAGTTTCTCATCTTACTCTTGTACCCATAAGGTAGCCACCATACAATGCTTAGTCGCTTGCTTCAACCTCACCACTTATCCATTCCATACCCATTAAGCTTTGCTAGTCTTGATACCCATGGTAATGGGATTGCTGAGTCCTCGTGGCTCACAGTTTACTACAACAACAATTGCAGGTACAGGCAAGGCGAAGCCTTGACGCTAGAGTGATGCTTTGTAACACCTAGGATGTAATTTGCCATATCTGTACTCCAACTCTTGCCATTTCCGGCACTAAGTTATTTTATTTCCTCGTTGTCGGGTTTTTGTCTCTGTGTGTTGTTGTCTTTGTCATGCATCTCATATCATATGATCATGTGCATTGCATTTGCATACATGTTCATCTCATGCATCCGAGCATTTTCCCCGTTGTCCGTTCTGCATTCCGGCGCTCCTATGTCATCCGGTGTCTCATTCTACCTCTTTTCGTGTGTGCGGGTTAAATGTTTTCAGTTTGGACCGAGACTTGTCATGCGGCCTTGGTTTACTACCGCTAGACCGCCTGTCAAGTTTCGTGCCATTTGGACTTCGTTTGATACTCCAACGGTTAACCGAGGGACCGAAAAGGCCTTATGTGTGTTGCAGCCCAACACCCTTCCAAAGTGGCCCAAAACCCACCAAAACCTGTCCCATCATCTAGAGCGTTCTATCACGATCGCGTGGCCGCAAACCGCACCTCATTTGGAGCTTCCTAGCTCCTCCTACCTCTATAAATAGATCCCTCCATGAAATCCCAGGTCTCCTCTCCCCCCTAACCCTTGATTTTTCCCCGCGCCGCATCGGACATGTCCAGCACCGGCTGGACGCATCGCTGCCAACAATAGGAGGCCGCCACCTGTCCCTCCGCCGCCGTCTCTCTCCTCCGGTCTGGGCGAGCCCGCACCGGGCCCTCCAGGCCCATCGGGGCGCGCCGCCCGCCTCGGGTCGCCCCCGACGCCGCTCCTCGCGTCCGGCCGCCGACCGCCTCCGCCGTGGCGCGCCTCGTCGCCGGCCGCCTCTGCCTCGGCTGCTCGCTGCCGTCCGGTCTCCAGCGCCGCCCCGCCGGACCGCTCCGCCGCGCCGCCCTCCGCCGCGTCGCCTCGCCGTCCCTCCACGCCGGCGACGACCATCTCCGGCAAGCCCTCGCCAACTCCGGCGAACTCCCTCCCTCCGGCGAACAGGTCCTGGCGATCCTCGGTTTCTGCGCCCGGCCAGATCCAGATCTGTTTTTGTCTCGGGTTGACTCTTTCCTCCCGAGACCCTAATATTTTGCATACTTTGACATGCCTTAACTCTGCATCCGTAGCTCCGGTTCGTCCGTGTAGCATATCAAAATGTTTATCTCGATGAGTACATCATTTAATCTCATTGCATCATTTTCATTTGAGCTCATCTTGATGCCCGAAATGCTGTTGGAAGAGGGCTATGTGATGAATTTGTCAGAACTGTTTCAGCAAATGGCCTTTTGTCATTTTTGCTATAATTATTGTGTGCATGCTATGATCCTGAGCTCTACATGTGTTTTGTAGAATGCCATGCCATCTTTACAGTGGTGTCTTCCATGTATTTTTTGTGATCTTTGTGGTGACTAGCACAAGCATGCAAAGTAGCGTAATCATTGATGCTGATTTCAGGGACTTAGTTTTTCACTAAGCCCTTGTCTTGTTTTTGTTTTTATGCCATATGTTCATGTTGTTTCCTAGTGATCCGTGCCTCTTTTGAGTATGATCAGTAAGGATATTTTGTTAATATTGTGATGCTATATCCATCCATGTCTTTGTTTTCAATTATGGAGCACCCTAGCTTGAGTCAATCGAGCTCTACTTTTGCTATAAAATGATCCTGGCAGATTGTTGACATGTGTGGCGATTTTGCCGAGGATGTTGCTATTGATTCGTGCATGCTATGTTGTTGTTCTTGCCATGTCTAGCTTCTATGCCATGTCTTCTTGATGGGTGTATGCTTAGTTTGTCATGCCATGCTCTGTAGTGAGTGCATCGAGCTCGTAAACATGCCTACTCGTTAACTGTTTTGCATGCTCCAGTTTTTCATTGTCTGAATCTGTTTACGTTTTTGCAATGTTCACATGCTTGCAATTGTATTTTCTGATCCCTTTTGGCTCAAGGTCACTAAGGGATTTTTGTTAAGTGCTTTGAGTAGCTTCATGCCATACCTTGCTTTGCCATGTTGTGTTCTTGTAGCATGTAGTTTTCATGCTCTAAAGTTTGCTTCCTGATGATAAATTCCAGACGTTTTAATTTCACAAAGTCTGAAACCTGTTATCATTTGCACTTTTGCCTGTAGAGCCGGGAGACGAGTTCGTGAACGAGGAGCCCGTTGAGTTCGCTTACGAGGATCAAGGCAACTCTGACAACTTTGTAGGCAAGATGACCATACCCTCGAAATCACTTCTATCTTTGCTTGCTAGATGTTCGCTCTTTTGCTATGCCTATGCTACGATACCTACCACTTGCTTATCATGCCTCCAAAATTGCCATGTCAAACCTCTAACCCACCTTGTCCTAGCAAACCATTGTTTGGCTATGTTACCGCTTTGCTCAGCCCCTCATATAGCGTTGCTAGTTGCAGGTGAAGTTTGGAGATCGTTCCTTGTTGGAACATTGATTATTGTTGGGATATCACAATAGTATCTTGTTTATCTTAATGCATCTATATACTTCCTCTGTAAACTAATATAAGAGCATTTAGATCACTACTTTAGTATCCTAAATGCTCTTATATTAGTTTACGGAGGGAGTACTTGGTAAAGGGTGGAAGGCTCGGCCTTATGCCTGGTGTTTTGTTCCACTCTTGCCGCTCCAATTTCCGTCATATCGGTGTTATGTTCCCGGATTTTGCGTTTCTTACACGGTTGGGTTATTATGGGAACCCCTTGACAGTTTGCCTTGAATAAAACTCTTCCAGCAATGCCCAACTTCGGTTTTACCATTCGCCACCTAGCCTTTTTCCCTTGGGTTTCGCGGACTCAAGGGTCATCTTTATTTTAACCCCCCCGGGCCAGTGCTTCTCTAAGTGTTGGTCCAACTGAGCGATGTCCAGGGCTACCAGGGGCAACTCTGGGCTGGCCTACCCGATATCTGGCTCATCTGAGTGTGCCCTGAGAACGAGATATGTGCAGCTCCTATCAGGATTTGTCAGCACATTCGAGCGGTGTTGCTGGACTTGTTTTACCATTGTCGAGGATGTCTTGTAACTAGGATGCCGAGTCTGATTGGATTGTCTTAGGAGAAGGAATATCCTTTGTTGACCGTGAGAGCTTGTGATGGGCTAAGTTGGGACTCCCCTGCAGGGATTTGAACTTTTGAAAGCCGTGCCCGCGGTTTTGGGCAGATGGGAATTTGTTAATGTCTGGTTGTAGATAACATGAAACTTAACTTAATTAAAATGCATCAGCCGCGTGGGTTACCGTGATGGTCTCTTCTCGGCGGAGTCCGGAAAGTGAACACGGTGTTGGAGTAATGATTGACGTAGGTTGTTCTAGGATCACTTCTTGATCATAGTTTCTCGAACTTGCTTTGCCTTCTCTTCTCGCTCTCTTTTGCGAATATGTTAGCCACCATATATGCTAGTCGCTTGCTATAGCTCCACTTCATAACTTACCTTACCTATAATCTTAAATAGTCTTGACCGTGAGGGTGTGAGATTGCTGAGTCCCCGTGATTCACAAATTCCTTCCAAAACCAGATGCAGGGATCGATGATACCGTTCCAGATGATATGACCGAGCTCAAGTGGGAGTTCGATGAAGACTCTCGCCGTTACTATGTGTCTTTCCCAGATGATCAGTAGTGGTGCCCAGTTGGGGCGATCGGGGACTTTGTCGCATTTGGGGGTTGATATTTATTTTGGTTCCGTAGTCGGACCTTGAGTGTATTGGATGAATGTAATAACTTATTTATGTATTTGTGTGACGTGGCGAGTGTAAGCCAACTATGTACCTTTCCCCTTTATTCGTTTACATGGGTTGTTGTGAAGATTACCTCACTTGCGACATTGCTTTCAATGCTATTATGCATCTAAGTCGTGCTTCGACACGTAGGAGATATAGCCACATCGAGGGCGTTACAAGTTGGTAATCAGAGCCTTCCCCGACCTTAGGAGCCCCCTGCTTGATCGAATCGTTGGCGTTGTTGCGTCTAGAAAAATGTTTTGAGTCATTTAGGATTATATAGATCGGAGAGTTAGGAATTATTTTTACTCCCCAGCCCCTTCGTCGCTCTGGTGAGGCATCCTGATGTAGAGTTTTGACTTTTCTCTTCTCAAATTTCACTGAAAATTTTTTAGGATCACGCGGGTATCTTGCAATCGTTCCGATGGTTTTGTGACGAGAAAATTGTTCTTGGTGCCTCCTGACATTTAGGGGTTGTGGCAGTGTCCCGGGGAGTTGAGCTCCGAGGTGTTATCGTCACAATTTTATCGTTGAGATTCTGGAATACCTGAGTTTCGCCGACATCGAAAATCTCTTTTATGCAGTTGTTGGTGAGATAACCTCGACGTCACCCAGTACTGGGGCAGGAGTTCGGGAGTATTGCCATAACTCGTATAACGGATGCTTTTCGAAGGTTGAGGTAAATGGTTTCCGAAGTTTTTCTTGGTTATGTGTTGAAGGATGGATATAGCTGGATGTAGAATTTGCTAGCTTTGGGTGAGATATTATGCGTCCCCTGTATCCCCAACACCCGATTGCATAACCGGAAAGGTTCGGGAGTTTCATAGGTGGGAATTCTTGTAGCTCTAGTTCTTCTTCCATGGATATTTGGTTTGTGATTTGGGTAATCCTCACCAAGTATTTGTTCTTGTCCGTACCTTGTTTTTATTCTTCTACATCTA
Organism: Triticum urartu; assembly: GCF_003073215.2. NCBI lineage: Eukaryota > Viridiplantae > Streptophyta > Magnoliopsida > Poales > Poaceae > Triticum > Triticum urartu. Next base: position 229,560,082 of record NC_053027.1, on the reverse strand, counting down.
TTCAAGTTGCTTCGCAATTTATGGAAATGTGACCATTTCAATTGGAATGCATTCGTTCATTTTGTTCGGATGTGAAGACTATATGATGCAATTTCAACCCGTTTGATTCAGCTTAAATATTTGTTTGTCAAGATGCTAATGGATGTCACCCTCTTCAGGATGGCTCCTGCTAAGGGAAACAATCAGAATCAGGATCCGTCACCACCACCTCCACCTCCGGAGGCATGGCAAGCTGTGATGGCCGCTACCAATGCAAACACGCAGCTGATCATGCAAATTCTGCAAGAGCGCAACCAAGGCCATGGCAACAATCAGAATTAGTTTGCTACACTCAACCAGTTCCTTGCTAACCAGCCAAAGACCTTCAGCAACTGTGTCGAGGCCTCAGACGCTGATGATTGGCTCATGGACATATGCAAGCATTTCAAGTGCAGCAACGTCAGGCCTAAGGACTTTGTCAAGTTCGCTTCGTTCCAACTCAAAGACCAAGCTATAGAATGGTTTCAGCAGTACAAAGATTCCAGAGGAGGCCGTGTGATTACCTGGGATGAGTTCCATCAAGACTTCAAAGCTCATCATATTCCTCAGATTGTGGTTGAGAGCAAGCATGAGGAATTCCACAACCTGAAGCAGGGCCTATGTTTGTTTACCAGTACAACATCATGTTTCAGAAGCTCGCCCGTTTCGCTAAGCAAGATGTCCCTGCCGAGAAGAGCATGATATACTAGTTCAGGGGTGGTCTCAGAGAAGATCTCCAGCTAGCTCTCGTCCTTTTTGAGCCCAAGAAGTGCGATGAGTTCTACAACATGGCAATGAAGCAAGAGGCTGCCCAACTGAAGTGCGATGCTTCCAAGAAGCGAGTCACAGATGCAACTCCTTCTTCCACAACTCAAGTGGCTAAGCAGCAAAAGTATTGGCTGCCTCCTCCTCCGTTCCGTCAGCCTTATCAGCAGAAGAGCAAAGGTGGCACTGGATCTTCCCACCCACCCAACCCTGGCTTTCAGAACAAGACTTCGTCGCAAGCTCCAAGATCAAGTGCTCCGTATCATCGTCTGCTCTCGGAGGTCACATGCAACAAGTGCCAACAGAAGGGTCACTATGCCAACAAATGCTTCAATCAGAGGCGTCTTCCTCCTCCTCCTGTGAGATCTACAAGTACAGCGGCGTTCAAGCATAACCCCAAGTCTGCAAAGGTCAACTTGATGAATGCAACTCAGGCAGAGGGCTTGTCAGATGTCATCATGGGTAACCTTCCTGTTAACGATATTCCTGCAAAAGTTCTTTTTGACACTAGTGCATCGCATTGTTTCATCTCGAGACCATTTGTTTCTAAGCATGAGTTGCCTTTACAAGAATTGCCTAGGCAGTTATCAGTTGTTTCTCCGGGTAAATTCATGAATGCAAGCGCTATGGCCCCGGATGTTACTATCACGTTGGGCGACTATAAGTTTCTATCCTCTCCAGTGGTCCTTGGTAACTCGGATATTGATCTTATTCTTGGAATGGACTGGCTTTCTAAGCACAAGGCTCAGCTTGGTTGTGCTGCCAGGCAGATTCAATTGACTTATTCGTCTGAGGATGTAATTGTCTTTGCCTCCAATGACGATACCATTCGACTGTTTTCTCTCAATGAGAAGGTGAGCTGGATGCCATCTCTCAAATTCCAGTCGTTTGCGAATATCAAGACGTCTTTCCAGAAGAGCTTCCAGGAATGCCTCCGCACCGGCCAGTTGAATTTGTCATCGATCTTGAGCCTGGCACGTAACCTATTTGCAAACGTCCTTACAAGCTTGGACCTAAAGAGTTGAAGGAGCTAAAGAAGCAACTCGATGAACAAGAGCGTATGGGTCTCATCCGACCTAGTTCTTCTCCGTGGGGTTGTGGAGTTCTTTTTGTGAAGAAGAAGGATGGAACGGACCATCTCTCTGTCTACTACCGTCCATTGAACAAGAAGACCATAAAGAACAAGTACCCACTTCCCAACATCAATGAGTTGTTTGAACAACTCAAAGGTGCTCAAGTATTCTCCAAAGTTGATCTCTGTATGGGCTATCACCAGATTCGCGTTCGTGAGCAAGATATCCCCAAGACAGCATTTAGAACAAGCTATGGTTCATAAGAATACACTGTCATGTCTTTCGGCCTCGTCAACGCTCCGCCAACATTCTCTCGCATGATGAACTTCATATTCAACCCCTACACAAATGACTTCGTCTTGGTCTACCTCGATGACATTTTAGTCTTTTCCAAGAACAAGGAAGATCATGCCAAGCACTTGCGTTTGGTGCTGGATAAGCTCAGAGAACATTAGTTCTATGCCAAGTTTTCAAAGTGTGAGTTTTGGCTCGATGAGGTTCTCTATCTTGGCATATCATCTCTGCCAAGGGCATAGCGGTTAATCCTGAGAAGGTGTCTGCAATTGTGAATTGGGAACCACCTCAGAACGTGAAGCAACTCCGCAGCTTCCTTGGGCTCGCAAGCTATTGTCGAAGGTTCGTTGAGAACTTTTCAAAGATCGCGAATCCTCTTTCCAACCATCTCCAGAAGCACGTCAAGTACATTTGGTCTCCTGATTGTGACATCACTTTCAACACCCTGAAAGAGAAGTTAGTCACTGCTCCAGTTCTGACTCCTCCTGATGAATCCAAACCGTTCGAGGTCTTCTGTGATGCCTCTCTTCAAGGTCTTGGTGCAGTGTTGATGCAAGAGAAGAAAGTTGTGGCCTATACTTCTCGCCAGTTGAAGCCCGATGAAAAGAACTACCCCACTCATGACCTCAAGTTGGCGGCAGTTGTGCATGCTCTTTTGACTTGGAGACATCTCTTATTGGGAAGAAAAGTGGACATCTTCACTGACCACAAGAGCCTCAAATACATCTTCACTGAGCCTAATCTCAACCTCAGGCAGACTCGTTGGGTCGAGATGATTCAAGAGTATAATCTGAGCATCGAATATACTCCAGGAAAGGCCAATGTAATTGCTGACGCATTGAGCAGGAAGGCTTACTGCAATAGTCTGATTCTCAAGCCTTACCAACCCGAGCTTTGTGAAGCTTTCCGCAAACTCAATCTGCAAGTTGTTCCTCAAGGATTTCTGGCCAACCTCCAAGTCTCTCCTACTCTGGAAGATCAGATTCGCGAGGCTCAACTTCTTGATGCTATGGTGGAGAAGGTGAAGATTGGGATTGGCCAGAGTCAACCCAAGTACAAGTGCTATCGCCTTGATGACAAGGATACTCTATTCTTCGAGGATCGCATTGTTGTACCCAAAGGTGAACTTCGTAAAGTGATCATGAACGAGGCTCACAATTCTCTCCTCTCCATCCACCCTGGGAGCACGAAGATGTATCAGGACCTTAAGCAGGCTTATTGGTGGACTCAAATGAAGCGCGAGATTGCTCAATTCGTGAAAGAATGTGATGTCTGCAGAAGAGTGAAGGCAGAACACCAAAGGCCAGCTGGTCTCCTCCAACCTCTTGCCATTCCAGAATGGAAGTTTGACCACATTGAAATGGACTTCGTGACTGGGTTTCCAAAGTCCAAGCGTGGCAATGATGCTATATTTGTTGTCATCGACAAACTCACTAAAGTGGCTCACTTTCTGCCTATCAAAGAGTCAATCACTGCAGCTCAATTGGCGGAACTCTATACCTCTCATTTTGTCTCTCTGCACGGTATTCCACAAGTGATCTCTTCAGACCGTAGCAGCATCTTTACCTCAAAGTTTTGGGATTCTTTTCAGAAGGCAATGGGCACCAACATCCGCTTCAGCACAGCTTTCCATCCTCAAACTAGCGGTCAAGTCGAGCGTGTCAACCAGATTCTCGAAGATATGCTCAGGGCTTGTGTGATCTCCTTCGGCATGAAGTGGGAGGATTGTCTTCCTTATGCTGAATTCTCCTACAACAACAGTTTTCAAGCAAGTTCGGGCAAGGCCCCATTTGAAATTATGTATGGCAGGAAGTGTCGTACCCCTCTCAACTGGTCTGAAACCGGTGAATGTCAGCTTTTGGGTAATGACTTAATCACAGAGGCAGAGGAAATGTGCAAAGTCATTCGTGATAACCTCAAAGCATCCCAATCCCGTCAGAAGAGCTACTGTGATAGTAAGCACCGTGATTTGGCTTTCGAGATCGGAGATCATGTTTACCTCCGCGTCTCTCCTATGAAAGGTACTCGTCGGTTCGGTATCAAAGGGAAGCTTGCCCCCAGATACGTGGGACCTTTCAAGATTGTCAGCAAGAGAGGCGACCTCGCCTATCAACTCGAGCTTCCTTCAAACTTTGCAAATGTTCATGACGTGTTCCATGTCTCTCAGCTTCGAAAGTGCTTCAAGACGCCTGACTGCACCGTCAACTTCGAGGACATTGAGCTCCAAGAAGATCTCTCTTATCGTGAGCACCCAGTTGCTATTCTTGAAGAGACTGAACGCAAGACTCACAACAAGTCAATCAAATTTCTCAAAGTCAAGTGGTCACACCATTCCGACCGTGAAGCTACCTGGGAACGCGAGGATCACCTCCGTTCTGAGTACCCGGCGTTCTTTCAGTCCTAGATCTCGGGACGAGATCCTTTTGTAGTGGTGGAGTGTTGTAACACCCCGGATGTAACTTTCCCAATTTGTACTCCAACTCTTGTCGTTTTTGGCGTTAAGTTATTTTATTTTCTCAGGTTCGGGTCTTTGTCTCCGTGTGTTGTTATCGTTGTCATGCATCTCATATCATGTCATCATGTGCATTGCATTTGCATATGTGTTCGTCTCATGCATTCGAGCATTTTCCCCGTTGTCCGTTTTGCATTCCGACGCTTCGTTCTCCTCCGGTGGTCATTTCTAGCTTTCTTTCGTGTGTGGGGATTAAACATTTCCGGATTGGACCGAGACTTGCCAAGCGGCCTTGGTTTACTACTGGTAGACCGCCTGTCAAGTTTTGTATCATTTGGACTTCGTTTGATACTCCAACGGTTAACCGAGGGACCGAAAAGGCCTCGTGTGTGTTGCAGCCCAACACCCCTCCTAGTTGGCCCAAAACCCACCAAAACCCTCTTCATCATCTAGAGCGTTTGATAACGATTGCGTGGCCGAAAACCGCACCTCATTTGGACTCTCCTAGCTCCCTCTACCTCTATTTAAAGTCCCCTCCCGAAATTCGCGGATCTCCTCTCTCCCAAACCCTAAAAATTCCCTCGCCGCCGCCGCCGGACGAAATCCCGCCGACGGACATTGTCCGCTTCCCGTGCCAGCCACTCCGGGCGTGCCACGTGGCGACCCGACGCCCCACTTCGCCGCCTCCTCCGCCGGCCTGCCGCGGCCCATCGCGGGCCCTCCCCGGCCCGAAGGCGCGTCGTCGCCCGTGCCCGAAGTTCCCGCGCCGCGTCGCTCCCTCCTCGGCTCCGGCCGCCGCGTCCGCCATTCGCCGGCGCCGCACCACCTCGCCGACGCAAGATCCGGCCGACGTTCCGCCTCGGCGAACCCCGCCAACGCCGGCCACCATCATCGCCACCACCGCCCGGTCGCCCTCCTCCCTCCTCCTCGACGTCCAACCTCCGGCCTCGCCTCTCCCTCATCTCCCCGCCGACGAACCGAGCTCGCCGGAGCTACAGTGCTCGCCGGAACTGCCTCGTTTTGCGTGCCGGGTCAAACCCTAGATCCGGAGGTTCAATTTTCTTCTAAGTCCCCGAATCTCAGATCCATGTGCTCTTCTTCATCGTGCCGTAACTTTGCATCCGTAGCTCCGTTTTTGGCATATAGCATATCAAAATGTTCATCTCAGAGAGTACATCATTTCATTCCATTGCATCATTTCCATTTGCGTTCATCGTGATGCCCGAAATGCTGTTAGAAGAGGGCTACTTGAGATAATTGTCAGATCTGCTGCTCCATTTAGCTTTTTGTCATTTTTTCCATGATTATTGTGTGCATGATATGCCCATGTGCTCTACATATGTTTTGTTAAGGGTTTTGTCATGTTTCCAGAGATGCAACCCATGTATTTTTGTGATGTGTATGGTGACTAGCACGAGCTTGCAAAGTGGTGCAATTGGTAATTCTGTTTTCAGGGACTTAACATTTCCACGAAGTCCTTGATCTGTTTATCTCATGATGCCATATGTTCATGTTGTTTCCTAGTGATCCGTGCCTCTTTTGAGGATGATCAGTAAGGATATTTTGTTAATCTTGTAGAGCTCTATCCATCCATGTCTTTGTTTGCAATTTTGGAGCACCCTAGCTTGAGTCAATCGAGCTCTACTTTTGCTACTTTGTGAAACTAGGCAGATTGTCAACTTGTTTGCAATTTTGCCGATGATGTTGTAGTTGATCCGTGCATGCTATGCTATTGTTCTTACCATGTCTAGCTTGAATTTTGTGTATTCTTGATGGGTGTATGCTTAGTTTGTCATGACTTGCACCGTAGTGAGTGCATCGAGCTCGTAAAGATGCCTACTTGAGATATGTTTCAGCATGTTCCAGTTTTCACTAAGTCTGAGAACTGATTATGTTTTTGCCATGTTCACATGCTTGCAATTGTATTTTCTGGTCCCTTTTCGCTCAAGGTCACTAAGAGACTTTTGTTAAGCTCTTTGAGTAGATCCATGCCATGCTTTACTTTGCCATGTTCAGGTCCTGTAGCATGTAGTTTTGTTGCTCCAAAGAGTGCTACCTTATCTGAAATTCCAGACAAGTGTTAATTTCACAAAGTCTGCGATCTGTTTGTCATATGCATTTTTGCCATGCTTGTTTGAACCTGTTAATGGATGAATTGGCTGTAGCATAGTGCTAGACTTTTGTTAAGCATCTTGAATGCATCCCTGCCATGTATGTTGTTGTCATGTTTGGGTGCTGTAGCATGTTCATCTCATTGCATTTAGATGGCTACTTGCTGTAAATCGCAGAACGTGGCCATATTTGAATCGCTTGCCATTTCCAAACCGTAACTCCGATTCTGGTGTTCTTTATATCGTTTTCAAGCGATTTCATCTCATCTTTCCAGTGGCACACTTGGATTTCCATGTTGAGACCAGGTTCTTGCATTTCCTGTCACGTCTTGCATATGCATCCCGCATCGCATCCCGCATAGCATATCATCCTTGCATCATATTGTTTGATCCTTGCACGTGGTTGATTGTGTCCTTGTTGCTTGTTTGTCTTGTATGGGTCGAGCCGGGAGACGAGTTCGCTTACGAGGAGCCCGTTGAGTTTGCTTTCGAGGATCCAGTCAACTCTAACAACTGTGCAGGCAAGATGATCATACCCTCAAAATCACTACTATCTTTGCTATGCTAGATTGCTCGCTCTTTTGCTATGCCAATGCTACGATGCCTACCACTTGCTTTCAAGCCTCCCAAATTGCCATGTCAAACCTCTAACCCACCTTGTCCTAGCAAACCGTTGATTGGCTATGTTACCGCTTTGCTCAGCCCTTCTTATAGCGTTGTTAGTTGCAGGTGAAGATTGGAGGCCGTTCCTTTTTGGAACATCTATTTACTTGTTGGGATATCATTATATTGCCATGTTATCTTAATGCATCTATATACTTGGTAAAGGGTGGAAGGCTCGGCCTCTCGCCTAGTGTTTTGTTCCACTCTTGCCGCCCTAGTTTCCGTCATATCGGTGTTATGTTCCCGGATTTTTGCGTTCCTTACGCGGTTGGGTTATAATGGGAACCCCTTGATAGTTCGCCTTGATTAAAGCTTTTCCAGCAATGCCCAACCTTGGTTTTACCATTTGCCACCTAGCATCTTTTTCCCTTGGGTTTCCGGAGCCCGAGGGTCATCTTATTTTAAACCCCCCGGGCCAGTGCTCCTCTGAGTGTTGGTCCACCTGTCAGCTGCCGGTGGCCACCAGGGGCAACTCTGGGCTGGCCTACCCGTACCTAAGACAATCTGAGTGTGCCCTGAGAAAGAGATATGTGCAGCTCCTATCGGGATTTGTCGGCACATTCGGGAGGTGTTGCTGGTTTTGTTTTAACCTGTCGAAGTGTCTTGAAGAACCGAGATACCGAGTCTGATCGGAACATCTTGGAAGGAGGTCTATTCCTTCGTTGACCGTGAGAGCTTGTCATGGGCTAAGTTGGGACTCCCCTGCAGGGATTTGAACTTTCGAAAGCCGTGCCCGTGGTTATGGGTAGATGGGAATTTGTTAATGTCCGGTTGTAGATAACTTGAACCTTAACTTAATTAAAATGAATCAACTGAGTGTGTTACCGTGATGGCCTCTTCTCGGCGGAGTCCAGGAAGTGGACACGGTGTTGGAGTAATGTTTGCGCAGGTTGCTCTCTAGTTTCTCGCTCGCGCTTTGCCTCCTCTTCTCGCTCTCTTTTGCGAACAGGATAGCCACCATACTTGCTAGTCGCTTGCTGCAGCTCCACATATTTTTACCTTGCCTTACCTATAAGCTTAAATAGTCTTGATCGCGAGGGTGCGAGATTGCTGAGTCCCTGTGGCTCACAGATTACTATTACACCAGATGCAGGGCCTGATGATTCCGCTCCAGGAGACGCGTTTCAGCTCAAGTGGGAGTTCGACGAGGACTCTCAACGTTACTATGTTTCCTTTCCTGATGATCAGTAGTGGTGCCCAGTTGGGGGTGATCGGGACCGTGTCACATGTTGGGTTATCTTTTATTTTGGCGCCGTAGTCGGGCCATGAGTGTTTGGATGATGTAATGTTATTTATGTACTTGATTGACGTGGCGAGTGTAAGCCAACTATGTTATCTCCCCTTTATGATTTATATTACATGGGATGTTGTGAAGATTGCCTAACTTGCGACATATGCCTTCAATGCGATTATGCCTCTAAGTCGTGCCTCGACACGTGGGAGATATAGTCGCATCGAGGGTGTTACAAAGACAATGATTGAAACAGGGATGTACAAAAGTCTTAAAGGGCATAAGACACTATGTGATGTCCTCAAAAAGCAGATTCTGAATCGAAACCCGAGGAAAGAGGGTGTTGGGTTCTAAGGAAAATGAATGCTGATGGCTCTTACTGGAAACCTGAGCAGTACCGCAAAACCACGTGGGTTGCTGCAAAGGAACCTTCAGCAGATCCATCCAATCTATCTGGCTTCACTTGTGCTAACCCCATTATCATTGATGAATCCCTTGATGCAAATTATAAACTGTTTAAGAATCAGAATGGTGAAGTGTTTGCCAGGTACATTCGTACTAACTGCAGGAATGGACCGCCTATGATGAAGATCTGGGTTCCGAAAAGGTGTCTGGAGAATCTTCCTGTGAATGTCATCATGACACCTCACGTGAAGAAGACAAACCTCAGACCAAAGGCTTCATAAGGTCCAAAGGCTTCATACAGACAGAGGACTCACCTGAGTCGCACTAACGCAAATGTTTTGCAGGGAAACCATACTCAGGCATATGAATATGAGAGCGGTTCATCAAACCGCCATGTTCATAAGACCAAGAACTATTCTGCTTATTCTTATGAGTACTATTGTCCGCCTGCAAGAGTGTTTGCTAGGGCTCCAAAGCCAAAGTTCTCAGATGCTGCACTTAGACTTATTGCTTCTAAGCCACCCTTGAAGATGTGGGTGGCTAAGAAAGCTTAACTCTCTTTTGCAGGGAAAGGTCTCCAGCAGAAAACCAAAATCGTCTAACGCTATTGCTGGGGACCTTAAACATCTTGTAGGGTGCAAGATCAAATGCCCGAATGGTCTTACTATGTACTTCGTTCCTGAATCGCTTGCTACTCTCCCTATTAGTCCTAATCTGGATCTAAGCTTTCATAACCCACTGGTTCGTCAAATGTTTTTGCTTCACAATGCTCTTCGTGAAGCCTATCCCCCTAACTGCATTGTAGGGTACGACACCAGCGTCTTCAGAATGGATTATTGATAGTGGGTGTACAAATCACATGACTGGCAAAAGAAGCCTTCTTATGGACTCAACCTTACGTCCATCCGACAAGAGCCACATCACATTTGCTAACACTGGTAAAAGTAAGGTATTGGGTCTAGGTAGAGTTGCAATCTCAAGGGAACAACACATGGATAAAGTCATGCTTGTTGAATCCCTTGGCTTCAACTTAATGTCTGTCTCAATGCTTTGCGATTTAAACATGATCGTAATATATGGAAAATATCGTTGCCTTGTTCTAATGGAATCTGACAAGTCTCTAGTATTTGAAGGGTATCGAAAAGATGATTTGTACGTGGTAGATTTCTCAGCAGGACCACAGCTTGTCGTATGTCTTCTAGCAAAAGCTTCAGAATGCTGGCTCTGGCATCGGAGGCTTGGGCATGCTGGCATGAGGAACCTCCACACCCTGGCAAAGAACAAGCATGTCATAGGCATCGAGGGCATCAAGTTCAAGAAAGATCACTTATGCGGTGCCTGTGAGGCAGGAAAGATGACGAGGGCCATACATCCCTCGAAGACAATCATGACCACTACTCGACCCTTCGAACTGCTTCACATGGATCTTTTTGGTCCCACTCATTACTCAACTCTTACTACTACTGCTTGTCTCTATGGCTTTGTCATTGTTGATGATTATTCTAGATATACTTGGGTGCACATAATCCTTTACAAGACTGAAGTGCAGGATGTCTTCAGACGCTTTGCCAATCGAGCAATGAACAACTATGGCGCCAAGGTAAAGCATATCAGAAGTGACAATGGCACTGAATTCAAGAACACTGGCCTTGATACATATCTTGATACCTTGGGCATCACACATGAATTCTCAGCCCCGTACATGCCACAGCAGAATGGAGTCGCCGAACGCAAGAACAGAATACTCATTGAGATGGCCAGAACGATGCTAGATGAATACAAGACTCCAAGAAAATTCTGGCCTGAAGCCATTGATACTGCATGCCATACAATCAATCGTGTTTATCTTCACAAGCTTCTGAACAAGACATCTTATGAGCTCCTTACTGGCAAGAAGCCAAATGTCAGTTACTTCAGGGTATTTGGCGCCAGGTGCTGGATCAAGGACCCACATCACACCTCAAAGTTTGCACCCAAGGCACATGAGGGTTTTATGCTTGGATATGGAAAGGATTCGCACTCCTACAGAGTCTTCAATCTCTTTCATTACAAAGTGGTTGAAACAGTGAATGTGTGGTTCGATGAGACCAACGGTTCACAAAGAGAGCAACTGCCAAATGTGCTAGATGAAGTTCCATCCAGTGAATCAATAAAGCTAATGGGAATTGGAGAAATTGTACCTTCTGAAGCTCATCCTGAAGAAGAACTTATCATCTCAGCACCTAATCAACATGAAGACAATGCTCAGCTTGAAGACATTCCTTCTAACAACGACAATGATCAGCAAGAGCAAAATCTTCGCCCTGTACATCCTCGCGTTGCCAATGAAGTGCAGATTGAAAGAATAATTGATAGAATCAATACACCCGGTCTACTCACTCATTCAAGGGCAACTCAGCTAGCAAATTTCTGTGGGCACTTCGCATTCATCTCAATAACAGAACCCAAGAAAGTTGAAGAAGTCTTCATGGAACCTAAATGGATTCAAGCTATGCAAGACGAGCTTCAACAGTTTGAGCTGAATAATGTATGGGAACTGGTCAAGCGTCCCGATCCTCGGAAGCACAACATAATAGGCACCAAATGGATATACTGCAACAAGCAAGATGAGCATGGTCAAGTTGTCAGAAACAAAGCTCGTCTCGTTGTTCAAGGATATACTCAAGTGGAAGGCATTGACTTCGATGAAACATTTGCTCCTGTGGCTAGACTTGAAGCCATATGCATACTGCTGGCCTATGCAAATCATCACAACATACTTCTTTATCAAATGGATGTGAAGAGCGCCTTCCTCAATGGCAAGATTGAAGAAGAAGTGTATGTTGCACAACCTCCTGACTTTGAAGATCCAAAACATCCTGACATGGTATACAAGCTCAACAGGGCACTGTATGGCCTCAAACAAGCCCCTCGGGCCTGGTATGACACACTCAAATACTTCCTGAAGAGCAAAGGCTTCATACCTGGTTCTCTCGACCCCACTCTCTTCACGAAGACATATGATGGTGAACTGTTTGTGTGCCAAATATATGTGGATGACATTATCTTCGGCTGCACCAATCAGAAGTACAGTGAAGAGTTTGGATATATGATGCAAGAGCAATATCAAATGTCTATGATGTGAGAGCTGAAGTTCTTTCTCGGTATTCAAATACGACAGCAACGCAACGGCATCTTCATATCTCAAGAGAAGTATCTCAAAGATTGCATGAAGAAGTTCGGTATGAAAGACTGCAAAGGCTTCACGACGCCAATGCCAGCCAAGCATCATCTGGGTCCTGACGACAATGGTAAAGAGTTCGATCAAAAGGTATACCGCTCCATGATTGGTTCTTTACTTTATCTATGTGCATCTAGGTCATATATTATGCTTAGTGTTTGCATGTGTGCTCGATTTCAAGCGGCACCAAAGGAGTCGCATCACTTAGCTGTGAAGCGAATTCTTCGATATTTGGCTCACACCCCAACTCTAGGATTATGGTATCCAAAGGGCTCAGAGTTTGATCTGGTTGGATTCTCGGATGCTGATTATGCTGGTGGCAAAGTTGATCGCAAGTCTACATCAGGCACATGTCACTTTCTGGGACGATCACTTGTATGTTGGTCTTCAAAGAAGCAGAACTGTGTATCTCTCTCCACTGCTGAATCTGAATACATTGCTGCTGGATCTTGCTGCGCTCAGCTTCTGTGGATGAAGCAAACGCTCAAAGACTATGGCATTCATCTGAAGCAAGTGCCACTCTACTGCGACAACGAAAGCGCCATCAAGATTGCCAACAACCCAGTTCAACACTCGAAGACAAAGCACATTGAAATTCATCATCACTTTCTCAGAGATCATGTTGTGAAGGAAGATATTGATATCATACACGTCAACACTGAAGAGAAATTGGCAGATATCTTCACCAAGCCCTTGGATGAGAAGAGATTTTGCAAGTTACGGTGTGAGCTAAATATCCTGGAATCCTCAAATGTCTTGTGATCAGGCACACATCCTAACCCTTATGCATATTGATGACTTAGATGTGTAACACACGAAGTAAAGTATATCTTCAATCAATGAAGACATACATTCTAAGTGTGAATACATTAATGTGGAATTTGACTTCAGAGCGCCACGATAATTGTGCGCTGTGTCTGGGTCTAATACTTCCTATACGGTGGGTAACGCCACCACCAAATGTTCTATTTTAAAGTGTTTCACTCATGGCGTTACCTTGCTATGTCTTCACATTTGGTTTGGCTTCAATCTCAACATGTCTTCATGATTATCTTCACTATGTTGATTATATATAAATACTAGTGTTCTATCCTCTACAGCATTCACTTATAGCTATGTCTTCTTGTTGAATCTTTTGAACTAAGTGAATGTGATCGGACCCTAACCTCTCTATGCTATCTATCTCAAACTCTATCTCTCCAAATCATATGCATTATATTGAAACTGTCGAATGTCTTCTCTGTGTCCTTGTCAGCAGAAGATACAAAGAGAAACCTTAAGTCCACTTTCAATGCTCATTCCTCCACATGAAACCCGGAGAAGTAGGAACGACCACCCGACAATCCAGGCGTGCGTGGGACGTGGAACAAACCCGCAAAATTCTGCATGATGGCCACGTGTTCCTCAGATGCGAATCGCCAGGGGCACCTATGTAATAACGCAGTGCCGCCCGTGTACCTATAAATACATACTTCACGGCAGTCATTATCTCTTCTTCCACTCTCGCACGAACCCTAGCGCCACCGCTAGCCCTCGACGACACCGGCGACGAAGCGCTTCGCTGCCGCAACCTCTCCGACGCCGTCTCCACGCCGACCTCGGACATCGTCCTCTCCGCCGTCGCCGTAGGTGTCCTCCGTCGTCAAGTTAGGGAACGGAAGATCGAACTGCTCGGCCTCATCTTCCACTCCATCTAGCAGTTCTTAGTGTGGTAAATAAAACTTCCTTTTTACGGCACCATTGATCCTATGGCTTTGTCACTTTATACCACAAGCAGTTCCTATTCACACAAGCTAGATCTCTCTCATACTGCATCTCATAACATGCCTAGTATATTCACTTATGCTTCACAAAGTAGTTAGATTCCTCACTTGTACTGATCTCTGGATTCATACAAATCTGGAACCAACTCCTTATCTATGAGTGAATGTCTTCGCATGATGAGGTCAATGTCTTCTAAACTGATTTATATTCAAAATCTTCTGAGAATGCATATGACCTCTTCCCCTTCCCTCGCACCTTAATGCTGTCACAGGTACATGTCCGTGGGAGAATCCCGTGGTTCTCATAGTCTGCATTCATTTGCAGAATTCTTACAGCATCATATAAACTCTCCCGAAGCCAGTTCCTGTTTGTCCAGCAAGCGAAAGCCTTTGAAGCCTTTGAACGTGTTGAAGCCATTCAGTTTAAAGTTCATGGCTGCAGAGAAATCAGTAAGGAAGGGTGGCAGAAAGCATCGTGGAGAAACATCTAGAGATCTGCCAGATGACCTCTCAGAACTGTACAAGACAGATCCTGAAGAGGATTACAATCGGCGCAAGACACGAATCCAATGGATTCGACGATATTGGGCAGAACAGTGGTTCAAGTACAGGTTTGTGACCAAGGAATATACTAAGAAGAATGCCATCAAGCAACCATGGGGAGACATCCTATACAGAAATCTTCAACCCAGGTCCAGAGATGAAGCCATTGAACAAGGCTTCTATCCCTGCATGGTCCGTGAGCCACAGCCTGTTGATGCACACCCATTGTCACTACTATGGTGTCGTGACGACATTCTGTTCAAGCGCAACTTTCAGTTTGCCTAGAACTCAGCGAAGCAGAACAAGAAGTCATTGGGACTAGACTTCAACCCTGGTCCCTTAGCTCCAAGGGCTGATGGCACACGAGATGCAGAACCCAATGTCGTCGGTCCTTTCTACAACCTTGAAGGCCTCATCACCCATATCTTGGTTCAAGGGACTGCAGTGAATGAGCCTGCAGCTAACGCTGAATCAGATGAAGCGCCTGCAGTGCCGAAGCCAAAGAAGTGGAAGAAGCCTAAAGCTTCAAAGCATGCCCCTTCACCAAAAATCTCACGGGCGAAGCCACTGGCAACTGCACCTCCTGAAGACAGTGTGCAGTCCGAAGATTTATCACGCATCTCCAAGCCCCAGAAGGTCAAGATGCCTCTGCCACACACCGGCCAAGAGCTCACAGCTGCTGCCATTCTGCGCAATGATGCCATTGATCTGTCAAGTGATGAAGATCTTGCAGATGACGCTCTTATGCAACTCATCAAGAGCAAAGAAGAAGTAGAAATCTTCAATGATCTGCCTCTCTTTGATGTGACAATCATCCACAACTTCATTGATGAGTGGTTTGACACGCCAAACATCAGCTTCGAAGATCTGCAGCTACCCATTGGCCTCAGTGTCGCCTTCCATGGAGCCATTGCTTCAGAGTTAGCTATCGCCCAGTGCATTATTGAACTGAAGAAAAAGATTGACTATGAAAAGGCTCAGTTCAAGAAGCATATGGCCAAGCTCAGCGTGCAAGAAGTGAAGAACTTCAAGATTATGCTGCACGAGCTCAAGGAAGCCTTTCTCAAGAAACGTGCAGAAGCTCAAGGTTCTCGTGAGCGCATGACGGTTCTGGCTGACAAATGTGTGCAGGCCTACAATAAGGCTGAGAAGCGCAAGGCCCTTGGGCGTCCTGGCATCGACCCCAGGATGGCAGCAAAGAAGATGAAGAAGCCAGCTACGGCTGAACCTGACGCACCAAGGCAGGAAGCAGATCCCATTGTCTTCCCAACTAGAATGACTGGCTCGAAGCCAAAAAGCCGATCAACCGCTTCAGAGCTCAAGAAGACGAGGACTGCTGAGGTTGAAGCCAGGAAGAGGAAACATCCTGAAGCCTCTCCTATTGCCCCCTCCAAGAAGAAGAGGAAGACCAAGAAAGATCGGGCTGCTCCCACAGAGCCTTTGATAGTTGAACCCATTTCCATGGTTCGTCCTGACGCTGAACGCCAACTGACAATCCATGAGCCTGCTTTCACAGAGGCTCATGAAGCTGAAGACTTTCCAGCAGCTGATCACATCGCTGCTGAAGACATTGGTCAACATGACCATGTAGAAGATGGTGCAGTCCTTCCTCAGCTCGAGAACAGCGAACTCATCAGCATTGGTCGTCCTCTGACGCCAATCGCTCAGGATGCTTCATGGGCTGATCGCCCATAAGAGGAAGAAGACTTTGAGGCCCAGCCAACTACAACTCCATAGGCGTCACCCGCATTGTGCAGGCTTCGCAAAGGTCCAAGGCCTCAAGTCTCTGCTAAAGACATTCCGGCTGCATCAGCCGATGAAGAAGAAACACCAAGCAGTTCATCAAGTGGAGGTTGAACATCTTGAGGCTGCCACCACCAACACCACTGAAACCACGGACACTGTCATGGCTGAAGCTAATGTGGAGCCCTCACCAACAAAAGCATCAGAAGACAGTGAAGCCACTGATCCCGCCACTTCTGTTCCTGCGTCTGCTGCCGATCCCCAGTTCGACTATCATGTTGAGCACAGGCCTCAGGTGCAGAAGTCAATCCCAAGATTGCCCAGGTTCCCAAGTCCTGCATCAGCACCTGGATCCTTCAATATCAATGGCTTCAGAGCAGACAACACATTCTTCAATAGCTCCAGGAACCCCTACTCAAGGGAAAGAATATCATCTGATCGGTTCTGGAGTTATCCGCAACGAAGCTATTACTCCTGCATTCTATACAATCAAGGTCGCATCTTCCCCCACAAGCGTCTTGACATTGAAGCTATAGCTGTTCTGCCCTGTCTGGAAGAAGCTCTAGACTGCTTCAAAGAAGTTGGATTGCTGTCGTTCGTCACTGACCAAGAGCATTGGAATGAAGAGTTGCTGCTCCAATTCTATGCCACACTTCATATCCGTGGGTATAGCAGAGATCCGAAGACTTGGGTCCTGGAGTGGATGACAGGAAACGTTCATCACGAAGCCAAAGCCTTTGACATCATTGAGCTCACTGGTTTGCCCACTCCTGGCGATCTCTATGAGCATGGCTGTTAGCTTCATAGTGAAGCTATTGAGAGCATATTTCAGAAGACTGAACCTAATATGAGTCAGATGCTCAGTATGATGAAGCCATTACCCCAAGATGCTGCTTATCCCACGGAGTTCTTCGTTGAAGACCTTGAGTATCTGCCAAGAACCATTTATCACATCATAAGGCGAACTCTCTGGCCAATCAAAGGACATTCTCCCCATGCCAAGCTGGAAGGTGCAATGAAGACTTTAGTCTTCTACATTCTTCATGGAAAATGCTTCAATACATAGGATTTCTTCATTCGCCAACTTGCTGCATCTAGCTCTGATCTGTTTGGTTTGAAGTTCTACGCCCCTTGGGTGATGCAGCTGATCAAACTTCACTCCGCTATTTCATATCAGCCCTCGGCCCGCAACCATCGGATCTTTTTGCCTGATGTGGATATGTCTATTGAAGCCATCTATCCTGAGCCTGCCAAGGAACCTCTCAGTCTTCAGAATGCAGAGCATCAAAGTTTCACTCAGAACGTTGAAGGCGTGGAAGCCGTAACTCGTGTGTATCCTTTGGCTGGCACTACACGTGCACCGCATCCTGCTCTCACTGAAGCCACTGACAGTACAACTGCTCCACGACCCAAGAAGCGCACTCGTGTTCTCAACGACCGAGAGCTTCTTGTGGCTCTTCATCAGAAACAGGATAGACATCATGAATGGCTGAAGCGTCAGATGCAAAGCCTCT
This sequence comes from Triticum urartu, assembly GCF_003073215.2. NCBI lineage: Eukaryota > Viridiplantae > Streptophyta > Magnoliopsida > Poales > Poaceae > Triticum > Triticum urartu. The sequence continues at coordinate 229,542,287 of NC_053027.1, read as the reverse complement.
TGGTGGATGTTAATCGCATTCGCAATCTCGCAACCTCTCGCCGCACATGGAAAGGGCTAACGCTGATGTGTTCTGAAGATGATCTTCAAGAGGATGGCTTCACTGAGCGATTCAAGTTTGACTCTACACATCCTCGAAGGGCTGTGCTGCGACGAACTCCATCCCTTGAAGACTCTAAGTTCTCTTCCTCTGCTGCAACTGTGAATGCCAGAGTGATCGAGGATGAAGACGATGCTACTTCACCGCCACCTCCTTCAGCACGCTTCGACTCTGCTCCAAGCTCTTCAGCACCGCCAAACACCACCAACGACCCTGCTGCTTCACCTACTCCTCATGGGAACGAGTAGATGCTGTATGTCTTCAAACCTTTTTGGTCCTTACTGACAAAAGGGGGAGAAGCATATGAGGTTGATAGTCTTCAAGCGGGTCCATATGGGCGGGTGCTTTATATTTTGCTTCGTGCTTACAACTGTCGTTTTGCTACATTAGGTTCTTTGAGTTGTAACACTTAAACTCGATGGTCGTCTGCTACTTATCTGCCACCTTGTGTTGCGATGATAAATTCCGCATGTGCGACGATAAATTCCGCACTTACATCATTCTGCAGATGTCCATTTTCCATTATGCATGTCATTATCTTCATATACTTTCACATGCATAGTGGATTGTCATCATAAGTTGAAGTGGATCTCCACAAGTACAACCTGCCATGTGCATTTGCATTCCAAAAGCAAATTACTTATATGAACATCTTCAGGGGGAACCCTTGCAACTTATGAAGACAATTCCTTATCCTTTACAATTTCACAGATTATATTCCCCGTTGAAAACATCAACTAGTTTGTCATCAATCACCAAAAAGGGGGAGATTGTAAGTGCATCTAGTGCCATCCCTAGTTGGTTTTGGAGTATTGACGACAAACCTAGTTGAGGGACTAATGTGTTTGTGAGAATTGCAGGATAACACAGGTAGAAGTCCCTCATTGATTCGGTTTTCCTACCAGAGATGACCCCTAAAAATGTATGAAGACATTGAAGTCAAAGGTGGTATATGAAGATATTCACATTGAAGACTATGACAAGAGAAGACACCACATGAAGCCTATGGAGCTCGAAGACTTAGATCTTTCGTAGTTCTCTTTCTTCTGTGTTGAGTCATAGGAACCAACGTACTGTTAAGTGGGGTCCAAGAGAACCAGTCAGAATGACTGAAGTGATGCTTAAAAAAAACCTATGTCTTCAAGTGAAGACTATGAGAGCGAATCTTGTCCAGAGCCGGACAAGTCAGCTTTGCTTATAGCCCAAGTAAAGTTGCCGTGTGAGTTTGAAATCTGACCATTGGAACACGTGTCAGTTCCTTAGTGACCCAGGGTCATTTCGGACAAATCAGGTCGGGTTGCCAAGTGGCTATAAATAGCCCACCCCTACAACCATAAACGGTTGGCTGCTCAGATTCAGAGTACGGCTTTTGTCGTTTGAGAGCAACCCACCTTGAAGCCTTTGAGAGAGAATTCCTTGCGAGGATAAAGCCCTAACCACCCAGAGCCAAAGAGAATTATGCATCACTTAAGTCTTCTTGTCTGTGTGATCTGAAGACTTATTACACTTGAGGACTGTGCATCCTCCAGCCGGTTATGTGTCGCGTTCTGAGCATCCAAGAGACATTGTGGATTGCCGGTGAACGATGTCTGTGAAGGTTTGGTAGTCTACCTTGAAGACTTACCAGAGTGATTGGGCGAGGTCTGTGTGACCTTAGCTCAAGGGGAATACGGTGAGGACTAGGTGTCCTGAGCTGCGTGTTCAGGACTGGGTGTCCGGGACTGTGTGTCCTAAGGTTTAAATACCTAGCCGCCCTAACCAGACGTACAGTTGTCGCAGCAACTGGAACTGGTCCAACAAATCATTGTCTTCAGCGAGTCACTGGTTTCATCTTCCCTTCCCTTTACTTACTGTTACTCATTGTGAAGTCATTGTATGTTCGCACTATCTTTTGTCTTCACTGAGTGACTGCGTGTTCTGTGTGGCTTCACTATATCTTCCTACCTGATCCTTACTACATTGCTGCTATTAGTCATTGTGCTTTCACTCTATTGAATACTTGACTATGGCTTGCCTAGTGTAGTCTACCTTCCGCTGCAGGGTAATAGGTTTATTTCTATCGTTTGTCTTCATAACTTCCACGTTTTGAAGACTTTCATAAAAATCGCCTATTCACCCCCCCTCTAGTCGATATAACGCACTTTCAGTGACAGGTTTGGACCAACACTCATGAGGAGCACTGGCTCGGGGGCTGATTAAGAGTCCTCGGGTGCTAGCCGGTCCCTAGGCAAGTTTTGTTGTTCTTAGGCAAATGGTAAAACCAAAGTTGGGCCTTGGTGGAAGAGTTTTATTCAAAGCGAACTATCAAGAGGGGCCCATAGACCCTAATCGTGTTAGAGATGCAAAATCAAGGAACAAAACACTGGTATGACGGAAACTTGGGCGGCATGAGTGGCACAAAACACTAAGCAAAAGGCCGAGCCTTCCACCCATTACCATGCATATATGTGCATTAATTAAATAAGAGATATTGTGATATCCTATGATATCCATGTCCCAACATGAAACAACCTGCAACTGCACCTGCAACTAGCAATGCTATAAGAGGGGTTGAACAATGGTTTGGTGGGATGGTGAAAAAGGTAAGAGGCTTATCATGGCAATTTGGGAGGCTTGATAAATAAGTGGTAGGTAGCGCGACATAGCAATAGCATTGAGTCAACTAGCAAGACATAGATAGTAATGGTATCCAAGGTGACGGTCATCTTGCATGAAATCTCGCTAGGAAGTAGTCCGAATCCATGAAGAAGACGAACGGGTGTAGTCGAACGAATCCTCACGATTGCAACGAAATAAGAACTATCGAGAAGAAGCACAACCAGAAAGAAGCAAACACCATCGTAAACACACAAGAATAAACATGACATGAGGCATGTAACGCCCCGAGACCGATGTGCCAGTTGTCATTCAGTTATTCGCTGTTGTTGCGTTGTCTTTGCTTGCGTGTCATGCATTGCATATCATGTCATCATGCGCATTTCTTTTGCATACGTGTTCGTCTCTTGCATCCGAGCTTTTTCCCCGTTGTCCGTTTTGCATTCCGGCGCTTCGTTCTCCTCCGGTGGTCATTTCTACCTTTCTTTCATGTGTGGGGATTAAACATTTCCGGATTGGACCGAGTCTTGCCAAGCGGCATTGGTTTACTACCGATAGACCGCCTGTCAAGTTTCGTACCATTTGGACTTCATTTGATACTCCAACGGTTAACCGAGGGACCGAAAAGGCCTCGTGTGTGTTGCAGCCCAACACCCTCCCAAATTTGGCCCAAAACCCACCAAACTCTTCTCCATGTCCTAGATCGTTCAATCACGATCGCGTGGGCGAAAATCGCACCTCCTTTGGACTCTCCTAGCTCCACTTATGCCTATTTAAAGGCCCCCCTTTTTCGGATCTCGTCTTCCTCCCCGTCCTCCTCCAAAAAAAAACAGATCAAACCCCCCCCCCCACCGACGGACGTGTCCGGATCCGACCGGACAACGTCCGCCCGCCGCCGCCAGCCTACCCGCGCCCGCCACGTGGCACCTCCGCCGCCGCCACGGACCGCCCCGGCGCGGAGCCCGAGGCCGCATCGCCGCCCCGCCGCCGCCCGCATCGGCGCCGGCCGCCACCGCCTCTCCTCGCCCCCGCACCGCCGGCCCCGCCGGCTCCTCGCCGCGCCGCCGCGGGACGCCGCCGCCGCCCCGGCCTCGCCCCGCCTCGCCGGCCTCCTCCCCAAGCTCCGGCTCCGGCGAGCTCCTCCGGCTGCTACAGTAACTCGGGCGGTGCCTCGGTTTTCGTGCGCTGGATCTGGATCTGGGTTGACCCCCTCTCCCCCGAAACCCTAACTCCCAGATTTTTATGCATTCTTTGACTGCTTGTATCTCCGCAACCGTAGCTCCGTTTTGGGCATATGATATATCAAAATCTTCGCCTCGACATGTGCATCATTTCATTCCATTGCATCATTTGCATTTGAGGTCATCTTGATTCCCAAAATGCTGTTAGTAGGAGGCTTCGTGAGTTAAATTGCAGATCCGTTAGTTCATCATAGACTTTTGTCATTTTTGCCATGTTTAATCCGTGCATGATATGCCTGTGCCCCTTTGGGATGAATTGTTAAGCATTTTATCTTCTTTCCAGAGGTGCCACCCATGCATTTTTAGGATGTGTGTGTTGTCTTGTGCAAGCTTGCGAAGAGAGGTACCTGAGATTGCTGATTTCAGGGACTTAGTGATTTTCACTAAGTCTGGGATATTTTAGTTCATGATGCTATATGTCCAGCTTGTTTCCTGGTGATCCGTGCCTCTTTTGAGGATGATCAGTAAGGGAGTTTTGATATTTATGTTATGCTCTATCCATCCATGTCTTTGTTTGCATATGTGGAGTGCTCTAGGTTGACTTAATCGAGCTCAACTTTTGCTTCGTTGTTAATCTGGGCAGATCGTCAAGTTGTTTGCGATTTTGCCGATGCTACCGTTAGTGTTCCATGCATGCTATGCCTTTGTTCTTGCCATGTGTAGCTAGCATATTGTGCCTTCTTGCTGTTTATATGCTTGCCTTGCTATGACTTGCACCATGGTGAGTGCATCGAGCTCGTTTACATGCCTTCGTGAGTTAAATTTCTGCATGTCTCAGTTTTCACTAAGTCTGAAAACTGATTGTGTTCGAGCTATGTTCGTGAGCTCGGTAGAGTATTTTGTGAACCCTTTTGACCCCAGGTCACTTTGGGTGTTTTGTTAAGCTTGTTGAGTAGCTCCATGCCATGTTCTTACTTGTCATGTTCAGGTTATTTATCATGTTATTTTTCTGCTCCAAAGAGAGCATCGTGATCTGAAATTTCAGGCTAGTGTTAATTTCACTAAGTCTGGAATCTGTTTTGCATATTCATTTTTGCCATGCTTCTTTGAACCTCTTAATGGATGAATTTTCCTATGGCTCACTGCTAGTGTTTTGTTAACCATCTTGTGTACATCACTGCCATGTATTTTGTTTTCATGTTTGGTGGCTGTAGCATATTTATTTCGTTGCATTTAGATGCCTACTTGCTGTAAATCGCAGACCGGTGTCCTATCTTAAAACGCTTGCCATTTCCAAACCGTAACTCCGATTCCAATGATCTTTATATCGTTTTCAAGCGATTTCATCCCCTCTATCCAGTGGCACCCTTGGAATTCCAAGTTGAGGCCAGGTTCATGCATTTCCTGTCATATCTTGCATTTTGCATCCCGCATCGCATCCCGCATAGCATGTCATCATTTCATCATATTGCTTGGTCTTGCACGTGGTTGATTGTATCCTTGTTGCTTGTTTGTCTTGTTGGGTAGAGCCAGGAGACGAGTTCGCTACCGAGGAGCCCGTTGAGTTTGCTTGTGAGGATCCAGTCAACTCTGACAACTGTGCAGGCAAGATGATCATACCCTCGAAATCACTACTACCTTTGCTATGCTAGTTTGCTCGCTCTTGCTATGCCACTGCTACGATGCCTACCTTTTGCTTGTCAGCCTCCCAATTGCCATGGTTGAATCTCTAACCTACCATTGTCCTAGCAAACCGTTGATTGGCTATGTTACCGCTTTGCTCAGCCCCTCTTATAGCGTTGCTAGTTGCAGGTGAAGATTGGAGCCGTTCCTTGTTGGAACATTTATTTACTTGTTGGGATATCATTATATTTCTATGTTATCTTAATGCATCTATATACTTGGTAAAGGGTGGAAGGCTCGGCCTCTCGCCTAGTGTTTTGTTCCACTCTTGCCGCCCTAGTTTCCGTCATATCGGTGTTATGTTGCCGGATTTTGCGTTCCTTACGCGGTTGGGTTATAATGGGAACCCCTTGATATTTCGTCTTGATTAAAGCTTTTCCAGCAATGCCCAACCTTGGTTTTACCATTTGCCACCTAGCCTTTTCTTTCCCTTGGGTTCTGCAGACTCAAGGGTCATCTTATTTTAACCCCCCCCCCGGGCCAGTGCTCCTCTGAGTGTTGGTCCACCTGTCAGCTACCGGTGGCCACCAGGGGCAACTCTGGGCTGGCCTACCCGTACCTAGGACAATCTGAGTGTGCCCTGAGAAAGAGATATGTGCAGCTCCTATCGGGATTTGTCGGCACATTCGGGCGGTGTTGCTGGTCTTGTTTTAACCTGTCGAAGTGTCTTGAGTTACCGAGATACCGAGTCTGATCGGAACGTCTTGGGAGGAAGTCTTTTCCTTCGTTGACCGTGAGAGCTTGTCATGGGCTAAGTTGGGACTCCCCTGCAGGGATTGAACTTTCGAAAGCCGTGCCCGCGGTTATGGGCAGATGGGAATTTTTTAATGTCCGGTTGTAGATAACTTAAACCTTAATTAATTAAAACGAATCAACTGCGTGTGTTGCCGTGATGGCCTCTTCTCGGCGGAGTCCGGGAAGTGGACACGGTGTTGGAGTAATGCTTGCGCAGGTTGTTCCTTCTAGTTTCTCGCTCGCGCTTTGCCTCCTCTTCTCGCTCTCCTTTGCGAATAAGTTAGCCACCATATATGCTAGTCGCTTGCTGCAGCTCCACACATACTTGCCTTATCCTGTCCTATAAGCTTAAATAGTCTTGATCGCGTGGGTGCGAGATTGCTGAGTCCTTGTGGCTCACAAATACTATAATTCCAGATGCAAGTCCAGGTGATTCCGCTCCAGGTGACGAGTACGAGCTCAAGTGGGAGTTCGACGAGGACTCTCAGCGTTATTATGTTTCTTTTCCCGATGATCAGTAGTGGTGCCCAGTTGGGGTTCGATTCAGGGCCTTGTCCATCTTGGGTTCTTTTCCATTTTGGCGCCGTAGTCGGGCCATGAGTGTTTGTTTGATGAATGTTATTTATGTACTCTGATGTGACGTGGCGAGTGTAAGCCAACTATGTTATCTCCCCCTTTTATTGTGTATTACATGGGATGTTGTAATGATTGCCTGACTTGCGACATTGCTTTCAATGCGGTTATGTCTCTAAGTCGTGCCTCGACACGTGGGAGCTATAGCCGCATCGAGGGTGTTACAAGTTGGTATCAGAGCCTTCCCCGACCTTAGGAGCCCCATTGCTTGATCGTTTTTAGAAGCCGAGTTGTGTCTAGAAAAATGTTTTGAGTCCTTAGGAATTATATATCGGAGAGCTTAGGAATTCTTTTTACTTCCCAGTCTCCTCCTCACTCTGATAAGGCATCCTGACGTAGAGTTTTGACTCTTCTCTTCTCAAATTTCACTAAAAAAAATTTTAGGATCACACGAGTATCTTGGTTTTGTTCCGATGGTTTTGTGACGAGAACATTGTTCTTGGTGCCTCCTGTCTTTAGGGGTTGTGGCAGTGTCCCGGGGAGTTGAGCTCCGAGGTGTTGTCGTCACAATTTTATCATTGCAATTCTGGTATACTTGAGATTTGTGCGCGACATCGAAAATCTCCTTTATGCAGTTCGTTGGTGAGATAACCTCGACGCCACCCAGTACTGGGGCGGGAGTTCGGGAGTATCGCCATAACTTGTATAACGGATGCTTTTCGAAGGTTGAGATAGATGGTTTCCGAAGGTTTCTTGGTTATGTGTTGAAGGATGGATACAGCTGGATGTAGGATTGCTAGCTTGAGTGAGATATTATGCTCCCCTGTATCCCCAACACCTGATTGCATAACCGGGAAAATTTCGGGAATTTCATAGGTGGGAATTCAAGTAGCTCTTAGGATATCTTTCCGACAGAGATATGATATGAAATTGGGGTTCGACGTCTAGTGGTCCGCCTATTCACAGTCGGTTTTACAGTGGTCTCGTTGTGTCTTAAAGAGTCCTTGGCTATGCCGACTCGGGGACGCTTCGTATGTCATGTGCACTGCCTTGTACATGATGGTGTTGTACGATCGAGCCCGTGTAGGCCCCACCACGAAAACTTCGGACGAAATCTCTATCATATGTTTGTTCCGGCTTATTCTGCAAGCCAACCCTTTGTTTTTGTTTTGAGTTGTGGTATTCGAGTTGCTTCGAAGTCAAATGTTGATTCCATACCTTTTTCCTAAGCGGTATTCTCATACTCCTATGCGAATACTTATCCTTCTTGATAATCGAGTTGTCATTTCAATTTCTTCTCAACCGGTGTACTTCTCTTCAAGTGGATCCGATCATTTCAACAACCGCAAGATCAAGTATCAGTTCTTCTTAACGGTGTTTGTTTCATCCGTCTCTAAATTGTCTTTGTTTTTCCCACCCTCCCTCCCTTTGTTTTTCTCCAAGGATTCAGATCTCTTAATCGAGTATCCATATTATTGATGTGAAGTCTCTCCATTCTTTTCTATCAATATTCTTATCTGGTGATTATCAGGAAGATTCTAACGGAGCTTCAAGTTCGTCAACCTTCACTCATTTTTCTTCTCCGGTGGTTTAAATTCAAGCGTTATTGATCATATCTTCTCCTCGTTTTCAAATACCTTCTCATAACGGTTCACCTAATAATCTTTCACCGCTCGTTATTCATTTGTTCCGGAGTGCTCAAGATATCTCAATGGGCTCGTCTTGTCATTCAAGATCCGTTCAACCTTTTTCGAGAAATGTTATATCATTCAAGCCTTTTAATTCAACCGGTGCAACCTCCTTTTTAAATCGTTCTACGGTGTTTCTTTTGAGTGGGCCCTAACCCACAGGTCTTTTCCCAGGATCTTACCTGACTCTTCTTATTTTCCTAGAGCTATCCTAAATTCATTTTAAATTTGACGTAAGAATGATTTATCATCAATCAAATGCTTTTCTCCAAGATCTATCGAATTATTTTCATCGTTGGTTCAACCTCTTCGTTTTGATTCTTCCGGAGTGCCTAAACGATTCTTGATGGTGTTTCTCATCGTCATTCTCATATTTTGAAGACCGAACAAGAGTTTCTCTTTAATCTTGCTCTATTCTCTTCAAGATTCATGGTGCTAACTTGTTGCCATCCTCTCATAATTGTTTTCGATTGTGAGAATCTTTTCCACCCATCAGGAGAAATTCAAGAGTCTTCTCAGTTTGTTATCCGGAGTCCATCAAGTCAGGTTTATTCATTCTCAGTTTGCAGTTTTCATTCTCCGATCTTACCGGTGCTTCGTTCAAGTGATCTTTAATCGGCTCGTGATCTCTTCGTTCTCATGTATCTAAATTTCTCTCAAGCTTCTTCATTCATTTGCTTATTCTTCCCGTTGTTCCTTTATCTTTTCTTCGTTCATCTTAATTCTTACGGTGGTTCTTTCAAGATCGCTCTTCCTTGTTCATCATATCAATTCATTTGTTGTTCCAATCCTACCGGTGGTTCATTGAAAACCTTCTTAAATTTGCGCTATAGCTATCTTAATCTTTCTACGAGGATAAGTAGTATGCCAAATCCGTTGCTTGTTAGCAATTAAATTGTTGAAGGATACGCATAACATAATTATTATTCTTGTTCCATCCAAATGATTAATTCCTTATTCCGGAGGTTCATCAAAATTCTTGGTTTCAATTGTTTCATCTTTTCTTTTTCGGAGTTCCAAGCGCTCTCAATTTATTTCATCACGAAGATCCATCTAAATCATTGCAAGGATTCACCTTGTATTTTCAACTTCTCTTTCTTTTCGTTTGATCATCCTTTTGTTACCGGAGTTCTTCATGGAGGCTCTAAATGATGGTGCATCAAGGATATAACTCCTTCTCCAACTTTGTCATCGAGATTCTTTTCTAAGAAACTCAAGCTTTCATCATCTTCCTATCCGGAGTGCATTTCTTTCTAACGTATCATTGGAGGTGGTATTATGTCATTCTTGATAATTTGAATTCATGTTTCTTGATTCACATGTTGTCATGAATGAGATATTTCAAATCCATCAATCTCGTCTTTGGGGTTATCTTGGGTTATATTTCACCTTAAGCCTTCCCTAAGGATTGTCACTATTTATGGTGCTTTTAAACGACCCTAGTTCTTCATCTATCCTCCCGGTGAAATAAGTTTCTCGTCTCCTTGTTCATTCCAATCCAATTCTTTTCCCGTGAGTGGCAGGTTGTCACCTCATAATTTGAGTTGTATTCCATAAGACCATATCAAGCTTATTATTTTCGTTGTTGGCTTTCCAACAACTCCATTCTAGCATTTGTGGTAAGCGTGCTCCCTCGAGATCTTGTTTCCCTTCGTTCTTCCCACTCCATTCTTACTTTTGTTCCGGAGGCTTTGTGATGTTGCTCTCTTCAACTCATCATCTTGTTTGTCAAGACCATGTTCTTTTCGTGCCTATTCATTTAACCGGAGTGTCGTGCCCTCTTTTCAAGTTCTATCTCCTTATCAAGTTCTTATTCAATTCCTCTCTTTTCAACCGGAGTGCTGCCCAAATTTGGTCTTCCTTGATCCCCTTCCTTAACCGGAGTGTTTTTCTATATATATCTTCCCTTCAACCTCAAGGTTTTTCGCAATGTTCTTTGTCCCTCTTTTCTAACGGAGTGTTTTCAACTTCGTTCATCTTCGTTGTGTTCTTTTCTCGAAATGGCTTAACCTTGCAAGGTTCTTGGTTTCACTCGTTTGTCAAGGAGCAACTTAGTTTTCCCCTTCTCTTTCTCCTCCGTTTTTCCCTCCGGTGCCATTCTAGATCTCGGGACGAGATCCTCTCGTAGTGGTGGAGTGTTGTAACGCCCCGAGACCGATGTGCCAGTTGTCGTTCAGTTATTCGCTGTGGTTGCGTTGTCTTTGCTTGCGTGTCATGCATTGCATATCATGTCATCATGCGCATTTCTTTTGCATACGTGTTCGTCTCTTGCATCCGAGCTTTTTCCCCGTTGTCCGTTTTGCATTCCGGCGCTTCGTTCTCCTCCGGTGGTCATTTCTACCTTTCTTTCATGTGTGGGGATTAAACATTTCCGGATTGGACCGAGTCTTGCCAAGCGGCCTTGGTTTACTACCGATAGACCGCCTGTCAAGTTTCGTACCATTTGGACTTCGTTTGATACTCCAACGGTTAACCGAGGGACCGAAAAGGCCTCGTGTGTGTTGCAGCCCAACACCCTCCCAAATTTGGCCCAAAACCCACCAAACTCTTCTCCATGTCCTAGATCGTTCGATCACGATCGCGTGGGCGAAAACCGCACCTCATTTGGACTCTCCTAGCTCAACTTATGCCTATATAAAGGCCCCCCTTTTTCGGATCTCGTCTTCCTCCCCGTCCTCCTCCAAAAAAAAACAGATCAAACCCCCCCCCCCCACCGACGGACGTGTCCGGATCCGACCGGACAACGTCTGCCCGCCGCCGCCAGCCTACCCGCGCCCGCCACGTGGCACCTCCGCCGCCGCCACCGACAGCCCCGGCGCGGAGCCCGAGGCCGCATCGCCGCCCCGCCGCCGCCCGCATCGGCGCCGGCCGCCGCCGCCTCTCCTCGCCCCCGCACCGCCGGCCCCGCCGCCTCCTCGCCGCGCCGCCGACCGCCGCCGCCCCGGCCTCGCCCCGCCTCGCCGGCCTCCTCCCCAAGCTCCGGCTCCGGCGAGCTCCTCCGGCTGCTACAGTAACTCGGGCGGTGCCTCGATTTCCGTGCGCTGGATCTGGATCTGGGTTGACCCCCTCTCCCCCGAAACCCTAACTCCCAGATTTTTATGCATTCTTTGACTGCTTGTATCTCCGCAACCGTAGCTCCGTTTTGGGCATATGATATATCAAAATCTTCGCCTCGACATGTACATCATTTCATTCCATTGCATCATTTGCATTTGAGGTCATCTTGATTCCCAAAATGCTGTTAGTAGGAGGCTTCGTGAGTTAAATTGCAGATCCGTTAGTTCACCATTGACTTTTGTCATTTTTTCCATGTTTAATCCGTGCATGATATGCCTGTGCCCCTTTGGGATGAATTGTTAAGCATTTTGTCTTCTTTCCAGAGGTGCCACCCATGCATTTTTAGGGTGCGTGTGTTGTCTTGTGCAAGCTTGCGAAGAGAGGTACCTGAGATTGCTGATTTCAGGGACTTAGTGATTTTCACTAAGTCTGGGATATTTTAGTTCATGATGCTATATGTCCAGCTTGTTTCCTGGTGATCCGTGCCTCTTTTGAGGATGATCAGTAAGGGAGTTTTGATATTTATGTTATGCTATATCCATCCATGTCTTTGTTTGCATATGTGGAGTGCTCTAGGTTGACTCAATCGAGCTCAACTTTTGCTTCGTTGTTAATCTGGGCAGATCGTCAACTTGTTTGCGATTTTGCCGATGCTACCGTTAGTGTTCCATGCATGCTATGCCTTTGTTCTTGCCATGTGTAGGTAGCATAATGTGCCTTCTTTCTGGTTATATGCTTGCCTTGCTATGACTTGCACCATGGTGAGTGCATCGAGCTCGTTTACATGCCTTCGTGAGTTAAATTTCTGCATGTCTCAGTTTTCACTAAGTCTGAAAACTGATTGTGTTCGAGCTATGTTCGTGAGCTCGGTAGAGTATTTTGTGAACCCTTTTGACCCCAGGTCACTTTGGTTGTTTTGGTAAGCTTGCTGAGTAGCTCCATGCCATGTTCTTACTTGTCATGTTCAGGTTATTTATCATATTGTTTTGCTGCTCCAAAGAGAGCATCGTGATCTGAAATTTCAGGCTAGTGTTAATTTCACTAAGTCTGGAATCTGTTTTGCATATTCATTTTTGCCATGCTTCTTTGAACCTCTTAATGGATGAATTTGCCTATGGCTCAGTGCTAGTGTTTTGTTAACCATCTTGTGTACATCACTGCCATGTATTTTGTTTTCATGTTTGGTGGCTGTAGCATATTTATTTCGTTGCATTTAGATGCCTACTTGCTGTAAATCGCAGACCGGTGTCCTATCTTAAAACGCTTGCCATTTCCAAACCGTAAACTCCGATTCCAATGATCTTTATATCGTTTTCAAGCGATTTCATCCCCTCTATCCAGTGGCACCCTTGGAATTCCAAGTTGAGGCCAGGTTCATGCATTTCCTGTCATATCTTGCATTTTGCATCCCGCATCGCATCCCGCATAGCATGTCATCATTTCATCATATTGCTTGGTCTTGCACGTGGTTGATTGTATCCTTGTTGCTTGTTTGTCTTGTTGGGTAGAGCCGGGAGACGAGTTCGCTACCGAGGAGCCCGTTGAGTTTGCTTGTGAGGATCCAGTCAACTCTGACAACTGTGCAGGCAAGATGATCATACCCTCGAAATCACTACTATCTTTGCTATGCTAGTTTGCTCGCTCTTGCTATGCCATGCTACGATGCCTACCTTTTGCTTGTCAGCCTCCCAATTGCCATGTTGAACCTCTAACCCACCATTGTCCTAGCAAACCGTTGATTGGCTATGTTACCGCTTTGCTCAGCCCCTCTTATAGCGTTGCTAGTTGCAGGTGAAGATTGGAGGCCGTTCCTTGTTGGAACATTATTTACTTGTTGGGATATCATTATATTGCTTATCTAATTAATGCATCTATATACTTGGTAAAGGGTGGAAGGCTTGGCCTTATGCCTGGTGTTTTGTTCCACTCTTGCCGCCCTAGTTTTCCGTCATATCGGTGTTATGTTCCCGGATTTTGCGTCCCTTACACGGTTGGGCTATAATGGGAACCCCTTGATAGTTCGCCTTGATTAAAACTCCTCCAGCAATGCCCAACATTGGTTTTACCATTCGCCACCTAGCCTTTTTTCCCTTGGGTTCTGCAGACTCAAGGGTCATCTTTATTTAAACCCCCCGGGCCAGTGCTCCTCTGAGTGTTGGTCCAAACTAGAGCCCCTGGCAGCGCCACCTCGGGGAAACTCGAGGGCTGGTTGTACCTAGGACAATCTGAGTGTGCCCTGAGAAAGAGATATGTGCAGCTCCTATCGGGATTTGTCGGCACATTCGGGCGGTGTTGCTGGTCTTGTTTTAACCTGTCGAAGTGTCTTGAGTTACCGAGATACCGAGTCTGATCGGAACGTCTTGGGAGGAGGTCTATTCCTTCGTTGACCGTGAGAGCTTGTCATGGGCTAAGTTGGGACTCCCCTGCAGGGATTGAACTTTCGAAAGCCGTGCCCGCGGTTATGGGCAGATGGGAATTTGTTAATGTCCGGTTGTAGATAACTTAAACCTTAATTAATTAAACAAATTCAACTGCGTGTGTTGCCGTGATGGCCTCTTCTCGGCGGAGTCCGGGAAGTGGACACGGTGTTGGAGTAATGCTTGCGCAGGTTGTTCCTTCTAGTTTCTCGCTCGCGCTTTGCCTCCTCTTCTCGCTCTCCTTTGCGAATAAGTTAGCCACCATATATGCTAGTCGCTTGCTGCAGCTCCACATATACTTGCCTTATCCTGTCCTATAAGCTTAAATAGTCTTGATCGCGTGGGTGCGAGATTGCTGAGTCCTTGTGGCTCACAAATACTATAATTCCAGATGCAGGTCCAGGTGATTCCGCTCCAGGTGACGAGTACGAGCTCAAGTGGGAGTTCGACGAGGACTCTCAGCGTTATTATGTTTCTTTTCCCGATGATCAGTAGTGGTGCCCAGCTGGGGTTCGATTCAGGGCCTTGTCGCATGTTGGGTTCTTTTCCATTTTGGCGCCGTAGTCGGGCCATGAGTGTTTGTTTGATGAATGTTATTTATGTACTCTGATGTGACGTGGCGAGTGTAAGCCAACTATGTTATCTCCCCCTTTTATTGTGTATTACATGGGATGTTGTAATGATTGCCTGACTTGCGACATTGCTTTCAATGCGGTTATGTCTCTAAGTCGTGCCTCGACACGTGGGAGCTATAGCCGCATCGAGGGTGTTACAAGGCACACCAAGTATAATGCATGTCAGGTTTAATGATTCATCGCACGACAAAGTGCAACAAACAACACTAAAAATTAAGTGGAGCTCAATATGCAACAAGTTGCATATTGAAGAAACACCACATTCATTTATTTAGTTCGCTCTTCTTATGAATAAAACAAGATTAAATGTTGATTAACATGGCAAGAGGTGAAGCATGAGTAAACTAACCATTTAGGCAAGTTCAAATGAGGCCGGAAATAAAAAACAACAATTTTGATGAATCCCCACATGTCATTTGGCAATTTAATGCAAACAACACTTTTAAACATTTTAAATGTTGTTATCATGATGCGGATGACATATTAAAGTTTTATGCAATTTTACGAAAATGTTGACATGAGCATGTTATGAAACATTTGGTCAACACGGCGGAACGAAAGGGGTGCCACGGCAACGACAACGGAAATGGTGCCATGGCAACATTCCGATGATCCTACAACTCATTGAGATACCGTTGCAAAAGAGTAAGTGTGCGGATGTGCTGAACATGCTAGAGATGGTGGGGTGATCCCGGTTACCGGGTTCCCACGAGTCGATGGCATGGCAAATAAGGAGGAACGTGCAATGGCTCCTACTAGGTGCAAACA
The DNA here is from genome assembly GCF_003073215.2 of Triticum urartu. Lineage (NCBI taxonomy): Eukaryota > Viridiplantae > Streptophyta > Magnoliopsida > Poales > Poaceae > Triticum > Triticum urartu. The sequence continues at coordinate 229,526,856 of NC_053027.1, read as the reverse complement.
TAGGGTTCATCTCATACAACACACATGCATTCGTTCACGGACGATCGTCTCAGCGATTATACCTTTGAAGCATGCGTTTGAGACGGTTCGGGTTCGATGGAACGTAGTTGTTCATGGGTCGTCGTGAGAAGTAGTTGTAAACGACAACGGTAGTGGAAGTAGTGGTTCATGTTTCATAGTCGTACGCACTCCGTAGATGATTAGGGTCACGGCGAGTAACTTGATGTCCACGGGATCAACGGTAGAGGAGGTAGTTGTACTATTCATCAGTCGTTGTGGTACTTGAGGTCTTCGACTTGTGGGTCTTGATTCTCGCGACAGTAGTGGTAAACGTTGTAGTCGAACTTGGCGATTCAAAGGGTACTTGGTGGTATTCCCTGTAGTCAAACTTGAACTTGAGGGGATCTTGGATTTGGAATCTTGGCGTACTGGTTCGGTGGTCAAGCAGGTACTTGGCAGCAAAACAGAGACGATGTCTAAATGGCCGAAACAAACCAACCGCATCTGAAGGCAGCAGCTTGTAGACATGGATGTTCGGGGCGGGGCAGCTGGTCGCGACAAGAGATGGCGGCAGGGGTGTTCTGCTTGGACGGGGAGCAGCAGGGGAGGTCGCATGGCGATGTGGAGGAGAAATTGTAGGAGGTGGTCTCGACCATGGCGTCCCTGCGCTAGCCAGCGAGCTCATGGCCTGTAGTAGCAGCAAGGCGCAGAACAGGACGGGTACTTGGCGAGTCCGCACGTAGAGGTACTTGGCGAACTTGAGGAGGTAGTCTTGGCGTGTCGGGATCGGTAGCGTGCTCGCTGGGGCATGGAGCTGGTCACCAGCAAGGGAGTCGGCAATGGTGGAGACGGAGCTGAAGAAGGACGACGGCTGGTGGTGGATCGCGCCCGTGGAGATGGGGCCGAGGGCGGGCTTGCGGTGGCGTTGGCGATTCCGAAGATGGTAGAATCCATGCGAAGGTGTGGCGGCCGGAGCAGAGCTAGGCGTCGGGGAGGTCGAGATGGCGGCGGGGCTTAGACGCCTGCACGCGGATGAGGGTGCCATGGGAGGCGGCTGCGCGGGGACCAGGTCATGGCGACGACCGATGGAGAGGGGCTTCGAGCGGGGCGAGTTGGCTGTGCTCCTCTCTATCTCTGTGTGAGTGTGGCAGCGTAGGAGGCGGATGAAGGGGGAGAGGGGCGATAGATCAGGGAGTCGTGTAGGGTTAACGAGGGTGGATCGAGGGATCGACTAGGGTTAAGATGGGGGTGAATGAGCCTCTGGTGGCTGCGGGTGCAGGAGGCCCAAGTGGGCTGGACTCTCTTCTCTCTCCCTCTTATTTTCTTTAAGAGAAAAGCATTAGAGAGAAGAAAAAGGAAGAGGGGGTTAGGGAAAGAATTTGAGCTTGCAGATAATTTCCCCGGACTCAGAAAAATGAGCTTGATCCAGGAAAAATAGAAGTGAGCATGATTGCAAGATTTAAATTCAAATTCATTTGAATTTAATTAAAATGGTTTGAACAAGGACGAGGAATTCGAAGTGCCCAAAAATGTTGAGAGTTTAGAAAGAGCCTCAATAAACAGGAAAAGAATTATAGGCAAGGTTAGAGAGTCAAAACTTCAGGAAGGAAAGGCCAAGGGATTTAACATGCACGTGTGTTGTGGTAAATTCCAAATTAATGGAATATAATTTTATAGCTCGCTAATAATATTGGGAGGATATATGTTTTAAAGAGAAGTTCACAATGTGAGTTCCCTCAGTTTAAATGGATCAAAGACCATACAATTTATTTAGTTAAGTTTTAAAAAAGGTTGCATGATGACATGATGCAATGCAACAAGCAAATAAAACACACGGCAATAACGAAATATATGGAAGGCGTCTGGAGCGTCAGTCTTGGGTCATTACAACTCTCCTCCACTTACAAGAGATCTTGCCCCGAGATCTAGGGATGGCACTGGAGAGAAACAGAAGAAGGAAGAGGTAAAACTAAGTTGCTTCTTGAGAAAAGGGTGAAACCAATGAACCTTGAGAGGTTAAACAATTTCAAGGAAAGAATACAACGGAGATGAACAAAGTTGAAAACACTTTGTCAGAAAAGAGGAACAAGGAACATGACGAGAACCTTGTAGGTTGAAACATGGAACACAAGCTCAATGAACCAATAAGAATATGCCACCACACCGCTTGGAACGAGATATACAAGGAACGAGAAAGAACAATTTCGGCAGCACTCCGATTGACAAGAGGAGCAAAACTTGATAAGATGAAAAGAACTTGAAGAGATGACACAACACTCTGGTTAAATGGATAAGCAAGGAAAAGATCATGATCTTGACACAACGAGACGATGGTCAAAGAGAGCAACATCACCATGCCTCTGGAACGAAAGAGTAGAAGCTGGATTGATGGAAAGAAAATAATGGAGAAGAAAATGGCAACTCCTTCCACAAATGAATTTGAAAAAACATCCTTACGAAGAAGGCTTTAATGGAGTTGTTGAAAAAATCAACAACGAAAACAATAAGATGCTTGTGGGCTTATGAAAACATCTCAAAACTTGAGGTGAAATTCTGCCTCTAACGAAAACAATTGCTTGCTTGAGATCAACGAAGAGATGAAAAACCTCTTTCCCGAAAGGCTGCATAGATAACTTGGGTCATGGATAATCACCATAAATAGCAAAAACCCTTATGGAAAGGCTTTAGGTGAAATCTTTACCAAGACAACTCCAACGAAGAGATTGATGGGCTGAAAAGATCTCTTGAACAAAGAGAAAATTGATGGTTTTAAAATATCTCATTCTTGACAACTTGTGAATCATGAAACACGAAGGAAAATTATCAAGAATGACATAACACCACATCAAAAGATAAGATAGAATTTCACTTCGGAATGCAAGATGAAGAATGCTTGAACTCCTCAAAACAAAACATGTGTTGAGCACCATGTTTAATTTTGAGTATAGCTTGGCGGGTCATAACTTCGAGAGAAATCTTGAAAAACAATTGAAGAATGAAAGGAATCCTTGACGAACCACCATGTAGAGCCTCCATGAAGAACTCCGGTAATAAAAGGATGATAAAAAGAAAGAGAAGTTGAAAACACAAGGTGAAGCCTTACAATGATTTAGATGGAGCTCGCGACGATATAATTGAGAGCTTGAGACTCTGGAAAGAAAAGGATGAAACACTTGATCTGGGAATTTTGACGAGCCTCCGTGATAAGGAATTAAATCACCTCGATGATAAGAATTATGTCATGCTTACCGTTCATCAACTTAAATTGATAACAAGCAACAGAATTGGCATGCCACTTATTCTTCTTGAAGGATTAAGGATAGATATAGCGCAAACTTGAGAAGGTCTTGATGGAACCATCGCTGGGGTTTGGAAACAACGAACGAATTAATACGATAACAAAGGAAGAGAAATCTTGAATGAACCACCGTAAGAATTGAAAATGAACGAATATACTCGAGGTAATTTAGATGCAAGAAAATGAAGAGATGTCAAGCTGACTAGAGAATACTTGAATGATGCACTGGTAAGATTTGGAGAACGAGAGCTGAAAGCTGAGAATGAATAATTCTAAAATGATGGGCTCCGGAAAATCAAGAATGGAAAGAAAGTCATGAAATGCTTTGTACGGGTGAAAAGAATTCTCACTATCGAAAACAATTGCGAGGATGGCACAAAGCTAGAATCACGAATCTTCAAGAGAACAAACAAAATTTAGAAGAAATAATTCTTCTTCAGTCTTCAAATGTTGAGAATGATGATGAGAACCACCATGACAATTGATGAGACACTCCGAAACAATGAAGAATAGAAATGTTGAACCAATGATGAAAATGTTTTGAAAGCGATCTTGGAGAAGGAATATGCCTGATGATAATTCATCATTCTTAAGCCAAATTTTGAAAAAGAATTTGAGAGTAACTCCAGAACATTCAAAAGAGTCAAGTAAGATCCTGGGAAAAGACCTGTGGGTTAGAGCCCACTCAAAGATACACCGTTGAAATGGTTGCTTGAAAGAGATTGCACCGGTTGAATTAAATGGCTTGAATGAGATAACAACCTCGAGATAGCTTGAACGGATCTTGAATAGAAGCACGAATCTTTCGAGATATCTTCAGCTCTCCAGAACAAATGGAAAGCGAGAGGTGAATGATTAAGAGATACACCAGCATAAGAAAGCACTTGAAACGAGGAAGGGGATAAGATCAACACCTATAACTTGAATTGAATCCACCGGAAAAGAATACGAGAATGAAGAATGATAAACTTGAAGCTTCCTTAGCATCTTCCTGAGAATCACCAGATAAGAACATTCAAAGAAAAGGATGAAGATACTTCTCACAAATAAAATGATACATGATTAAGAAATCTGAATCATTCAAGAAAAAGGGTGGGAGGGCCTGTCGTGGTTCTAACTCTGACAGTGATGTAGGGGGGTGAATATGGAGAGGCTAGATCTTAGCTATTGGGAAGTTGTTACACGCGAGGTTTACGAGTTCAGGCCCTTCTCAGAGGAAGTAAAGCCCTACGTCTCGGAGCCCGGAGGCGGTCGACTGGATTATGCGTGTATGGATACAGGGGTGCGAACCCTTCATACTGAGGAGGGGGGTGGCTTATATAGAGTTCGCCGGCCCTCTCCTGCCCTCAGTAATGCAGGGTCTAAGGTACATTTAAGGTGGGGCGTTACTGGTAACGCCCCTAGTAAAGCGCTATAATGACCATAAAGACTACTTAATCCGACCGTTTGCCTGTGGAGTGACTTCGGTCGAGTGGCTAGCTTCATGGTCGAGTGATAGCTTATTGGTCGAGTGTCTTGAACCCGTCGAGTGGGATAACTTCGAGTAGAGGAAAAGGTGGCTTCTCCTAGGGGTGTCCTAGGGTAAGACTCTTTGGTCAGGTCCGTGTCCCTACCCTAGGTACATGTCTTCATCATTAGCCCCCGAATGGATCGAGGTTAGAGTGGGGAAAGAGTTGGAGATCTTTGCGACTGGTTCTTCGGGCTACGTGAGCGCCTTGTTTTGGGTCAATCGTCACGGATGATGTTGCCAACCTTTTTCAGTCACCTTGATCCATTCCAGGCCTTTCGTCGAGTGAATTTCTTTGTTTGTGACATACCGAGCGCCGGCGCGATCGGGGTCTTCTGTTTTGACAAGTCGTTTTTGTGGCCCGCGGATGTCGCGGGATTTGGATTTTGGGAAGCGCGCGGGACGGGAGCGGCCGCAGTAATCGAAAGCGATAAAGCGGAAGCTCCTCGATCCCCGCGTCGCCTTTTTCGCCACGTACTGCGCGCGCGTCTGATGCGGGATTTGACTGGATAGCCTGGGCCTACCAGTCAGCCACTCGGAAGCGGTACCTTATAAATTGCCGGCTCGGGGTTTCCAAGCAGTGCGCTCTCTTCTCCTCCTTTCTTCCGCCTCTCTCCCTTCGCAAGTCCTTCCGCCACCTCCGTTCCCGCCCCAGCGCAGCAGGCCCGTGTGAGACTTCGCCGGCGACGATGACGAAGAGCAGGACCTCCGCTCTGGAGCGCTCGAAGAAGGCGGCGGCAGCGGGGAAAGGGAAGAGGTCAGCTCGGGGCGGATCTTCCTCTAGGACCGCTCTGCCCAAAGGTTGGATCCAGGGCGACTGGATGCCGTCGGTGCTCCGGCAAGAGGATCTCGACGACATGGTCGAGGGGGGAGTCATTCCCCACGAAGCTGCGCGTCTTCCGAGGGGAGAGATCGAACCTCAACCCCGCGACGGTGAGTGCGTGCTCCTAGCCACCCACATCGACCGAGGGTTTTCTCTGCCGCCCCATCCTTTCTTCCGGAGTTTCCTGAATTTCTTCGGAGCGCAGCTCCACCACTTCACTCCCAACTCCATTGTCTACCTTGCTGCTTTCATCTCCATGTGTGAGGCTTTCTTGGGTTGTCTACCCCATTGGGGACTCTTCAAACACATCTTTACCTGCCGTTCTCAATCGGTCAAGAAGGCTAAGTCGAGTGACAAGAGGACGCAGGTGATCCAGCTGTGCGGGGGCCTGGCGATCCAGACGAGGGGGAAGAGTTGTTTTCCATCTATCACCTTCCCGGAGTCGGTCCGTGGCTGGCAGTCGACCTAGTTCTACTGCAAGGATGAGGCGACCCCCGGACAGTCGACTGGTCTTCCTCCTTTTTCCCTCGACCGAGCCGAGAAGCCTGCCTCTCTGAAAGTCGTGCCGGAGGAAAAGGCCCAAGTCAAGGTGCTGGCAGGTCGAGTGGTTGAGCTTGTCCGCGAGGGCGTGACCGGTATGGACCTGCTGGAGGTCTTTCTTCAAAGGCGCATCCAACCGCTCCAGGCCCGCGACCACCCGATGTGGCTGTATTCGGGTCTTGACGACACCACTCGGGTCCACCCGGAGGAGGTCACCGACGATATGGTGGAGGGGTGGTTGTCGAGCATCACGGGGAACAAAGACAACCCCCGAGGAGCCAGGAGGGTAACCCCACTCGACAACTCGTATGAGGTGGACCAGGTATGTCTTTGTGCTCCCGACTGATATCTTGTCTTCTGTATTGGTCTTTTTTGAATAAGTCGATTGACTTTCGTCTTGTCTATTGTTTTCCAGGCGACCACCGAGATGTACTCGACGCCCAACGGGGCACAGGGGTCGACTGAGGAAGGGGAGGCGAGCGGAGGCGAGAGCGGGGATGACCAAGGCGAGTGGGAGTCCGACGGTGAGGGAGAGGGAGGCGACGACATCTTCTCCAGCGAAGGGGAGGAGGAGGAGGTTGAACCCCCCCCCCCCCCCCCCCCCCCCCCGTCCAGAGGGGTGATCCAAGCTCAGCCACGATCCAGCGCGGGAACGTGGCAAGGCGACTGCTCCTGTTGGGCAGTCGTCGAAACGCCCTCGAACTTCTTCTCCTCCGCCGACTGGGAGGGCTCCCAAGCATCCACGAGCGATGCCATCCAAGCCGCCCAAGGCTCTTCCCAAGATGAAGATAGCTGTTCCTACCATTTCCGGGTAATAATAAGACTTGCTTTCCTTTGTCGGCCTGGACGGATCCTTGGTCGATTCACTGAGCTAACTGATTGACTTTCGAGATTTGCAGCGGTGCTACTTCTGAGGTCTCCGCCAGGAACGACGACCAAGAGATGGAGGACGCTGTTACCTCCAACCCTGGTACGATTGCTGACGTCCTGCCTTTGAGTCGACTGAACCTTTATTGCGACTCTGGTCGATTGAATGTTTTCCTTGTAGCTCCTCCTCATGTTATTGACCTCCCGGACGATGAAGACAACGAATCGTTGAGAGTGAGGAGGCACAAGAGGGCGTCGACTGACAAGACCCCCCACCAATCCGCTCCGGCGCCCGAGGCCGAGGCTCGGGATGGTGGTGACGCCACTCGGGCTTCAGTGACCTTCGCCGTTCCTCTGGCGAGTGCGCGGCCCTCATCGTCGACTGCGGATCCGTCTTCGCTTTTTGCCACATACCCCGTCCCTGAGGACCAAGCGGTTGCTGCAAAGGAGGCTATACGCCAGGCGGGGATCATGATGGAGCAAGTGAAGATGGCTCGGGAGGCCAGCCAAGCAGCCTATGACGCGAGTTCAGCTCTTCAGAGCAACGTCCAGGTCAGTCGACTCAACACTTGGTCTGTCATGATATGCTGTTTGGAGAGTCTCTTTTCCAAAGATCTTTGTATCTGTACACCCACTGGGTGTGTCTGCCAATCCTTGGACAAGTGGGGGCACGCTAAGTGCACCCACGGGGTGTAGTCCCCGAGACTACAGTGGACTGCTGGCAGTCGACTGTAGTCTTTACATTGTGTTGCGGTAGCTGTATTTCTTCACTCGGTTTGGTCGGGCCAGGTCGAGTGGAACTCTCTTTTTTTTGTCAAACCAGTGGGGGCATGCTGAGTGCACCCACTGGGTGTAGTCCCCGAGACTACTATCGAATGTTTTTCATTCGGCTGTGGTCTTAGAAACGTCATCATTGTCTCTGAGTTACTCAGAAGCAACTTATCTTGGACGTCTGTCGACTGATTTTTCTTTTTGCAGAAATCTTGCAAACTTGTAGCTCGCTATACTGAGTTGGAGAATCAGCAGATCCAGCTCAACCTTAACTTGCAGCTTGCTCAGGAGAATTTGAAGAAGGCGCAAGAAGAGGCAAAAGGTATGGCTGGTGAGGTTCTCCATTCTTAACAGGTGGCTTTTCTTTCCTGTCCATTCTTGATGTTGGTTCCACTCTACGTGCCACAGATAAACTGGAGGAAGATCTGAAAAAGAAGGATCAAGACCTTGCAGAGGCGCTGAAGGAGGCCTCGAGCAAAACGAAGCTCGCAGAAGAGAAGCTGGCTTCGGTCGGGACTCTTGAAGAGGAGAACTCCAGACTGAAAGCTGCTCTTGAGACAGCTAATCGAGATGCCAGACGACTGAAGAAGGAGAAGATGGCTCTGCACGACAAGGCGGGCGAGCTGGCGGGGAAGGCGAAAGATCTGGAGGCTTATCTCGGAGGGCTCGCCAAGAAGCTGTTCGTCATGCTCAAAGGTAATTATTCCAACCTGACTTTCTTGTAGTTGCCGAGCCTGCGTACGGCCACTGTCTTATTCTTGAATCATGTTCGCAGAATTCTGCCAGAACTTCAAAGAGGAAACCGGTCGAGTGGAGCTAGGCTTGGATCCCGCCAATTCTCTCGTGAAGGACGAGGCTGCCATGAACGTGCTCCGACTGGAGTCTCGTGTTACCAGCGTCGTTGATTATCTGGCTCGGCTGAAAGTTGCAATGTCGCGGATCGACACATCACTCTGGCCTGGGACGACGCTTCAGAACGACCTCGAGTCTCTGATGGCTCGACTTAACGAAGTCCCAGGTCGAGTGGCGGAATGGAAGAAATCTTCTGCTAGATGCGGTGCTGATGTCGCTCTGTCTCTGGTCCGCGTCCATTGCAAGGAGGCGCGAGAAGAAAAGCTGGCGGCCATCCAAGTTGCAAATACCAGGAAGCACAGCTTTCAAGACTTCATGGAGACCTTCATCGCTGTTTCCACCCGTATTGCCGATGGGATCGACTTGGATGAGTTCGTCGCCCCTTCCAGTCCTCCTCCTGAGGAGTGAAAAACTTTAAATTTACCTCGGAATGCCGAGTGGATTTGTAACCGTTAAACTTTGCCTTAAATTTGCCTCGGGATGCCGAGTGGACTTGTAACAGTTAAACTTTGCCGAGCCTCGGGCTCGAGTACTTTGAGGTCTGGGACCTTTTAGGCTTTATCCGAAATTGATTTCTTGTTGGGCATCTTCATGGTTTGATCCGTCGAGTGGGACTTGATCTTCACTCGGAATGACCTTGTATTTGCGGCGCAATTCCGAAGGGGGAGTTAGCAGTCGACTCGCGGATTGGGTCGAGTCTTGTACTTAGGCGAGCACTGGGCTGCAGCTAAGCCCCCGAGTGGGAGGTTTGCTCTCCACTCGGTAGGATTTTTAAACACTTAGGCGAGCACTGGGCTGCAGCTAAGCCCCCGAGTGGGAGGTTTGCTCGCCACTCGGTAGGATTTTTTCAATACTTAGGCGAGCACTGGGATGCAGCTAAGCCCCCGAGTGGGAGGATCGCCCTCCACTCGGTAGGATTTTTTTAATACTTAGGCGAGCACTGGGCTGCAGCTAAGCCCCCGAGTGGGAGGATCGCTCTCCACTCGGTAGGATTTTTTCAAACTTAGGCGAGTGCTGGGCTGCAGCTAAGCCCCCGAGTGGGAGGATCGCTCTCCACTCGGTAGGATTTTTTCAAACTTAGGCGAGTGCCGGACTGCAGCTAAGTCTCTAAGTGAGAGAACTTAGGCGAGTGCCGGACTGCAGCTAAGCCCCCGAGTGGGAGGATCACTCTCCACTCGGTAGGATTTTTTCAAACTTAGGCGAGTGCCGGACTGCAGCTAAGTCTCTAAGTGAGAGAACTTAGGCGAGTGCTGGACTGCAGCTAAGCCCCCGAGTGGGAGGATCGCTCTCCACTCGGTAGGATTTTTTCAAACTTAGGCGAGTGCCGGACTGCAGCTAAGTCTCTAAGTGAGAGAACTTAGGCGAGTGCTGGGCTGCAGCTAAGCCCCCGAGTGGGAGGTTTGCTTTCCACTCGGTAGGATTTTTTCAAACTTAGGCGAAACGGATTCGCAGCTAAGTCACCCACTGGGGGATTTCATATGTAAACAAAAGTGAGAACAATTAATGGAACACTCTTGCCTTTGATAAAAACGAACTGCAGGAACTTTTCTTATTACATCTCGTCCAAGGGAGAGCTCAAGTGTAAAAGGGGCGGAGTAGTTCCGCATTCCAAGCTCGTGGCTCGTCGATCTGGCGATCAACATTGTAGAGGTGATACGCTCCATTGTGGAGGACTCTGGTGATGATGAAGGGGCCTTCCCAAGTAGGAGCAAGCTTGTGTGGTTTCTGTTGATCCACTCGGAGGACCAAATCTCCTTCTTGGAAGGCTCGACTCTTCACATTCCGGGCGTGGAATCGACACAAGTCTTGCTGATAAATGGTCGATCTGATTATGGCCATCTCCCTCTCTTCTTCTAGGAGGTCGACTGCGTCTTGCTGGGCCTGTTCTGGTTCATCTTCGGTGTAAAGCTCGACTCGGGGCGCGTTGTGAAGAAGATCACTTGGCAGAACCGCTTCGGCTCCGTAAAGCAGAAAGAATGGAGTTCTTCCAGTCGAACGGTTAGGGGTGGTCCTCAATCCCCACAGAACTGACGGAAGCTCGTCGACCCAAGCACCTGCCGCGTGCTTGAGATCACGCATCAGTCGAGGCTTTAGTCCTTTGAGAATCAGACCATTTGCTCTTTCAGCTTGTCCATTCGACTGGGGATGGGCGACCGATGCGTAGTCGACTCGAGTGCCTTGAGAGGCGCAAAAAGCTCTGAACTTGTCTGAATCGAAGTTTGACCCATTGTCAGTGATGATGCTATGCGGGACTCCATATCTGAATGTTAGCCCTCTGACGAAACTGATAGCAGTGCAAGCATCAAGATTCTTGATAGGCTTAGCTTCAATCCATTTGGTAAACTTGTCGACTGCCACAAGCACATGAGTGAAACCACTTCTGCCTGTTCTCAGCGGACCAACCATGTCTAGACCCCAAACAACAAAGGGCCAGATGAGTGGAATGGTCTTCAGGGCTGATGCAGGCTTGTGTGACATGTTGGAGTAGAACTGGCACCCTCCACACTTGTCGACTATCTCTTTTGCCATCTTATTTGCTCTAGGCCAGTAGAATCCCGCTCGGTATGCTTTAGCCACAATGGTCCGAGAGGACGCATGGTGGCCACAGGTCCCCGAGTGGATATCATCAAGGATTATCCGACCTTCTTCTGGTGTTATGCACTTCTGACCAATTCCAGTCGCGCTTTCTCTATACAACTGCCCCTTTATGACTGTGAAGGCCTTGGATCGGCGGACGATCTGTCGAGCCTCTTCATCGTCCTCTGGGAGCTCTTTCCTTAGGATATACGCGATGTACGGTATCGTCCAGTCGGGAGTGATTGCCAAGACTTCCATGATTAGGTCGACCACAGCAGGAACTTCGACTTCAGTCGGATCTGTGGCACTTTTCGGTTGTGGGGCTTCTTCTGTGAAAGGATCCTCCTGGACTGACGGCGAGCGGATGTGCTCCAAAAACACATTGCTGGAATGGCTTCTCTCTTGGAGCCTATCTTTGCCAGATCATCAGCCGCTTGATTTTTCAGTCGGGGGATGTGATGAAGTTCTAACCCCTCGAATTTCTTTTCTAGCTTTCTCACTACATTGCAATAACCAGTCATAGCCGGACTTCTGACGTCCCACTCCTTCATCACCTGATTAACCACCAAATCTGAGTCGCCATAGACCATGAGGCGACGGACACCGAGTGAAATGGCCATGCGCAACCCATACAGAAGTGCTTCATACTCTGCTTCATTGTTGGAGGAATCGAAGTGAATCTGGAGAACGTATCTGAGCTTATCTCCTCGGGGGGAGACTAGAACTACCCCAACACCGGAACCATTCAGCATCTTAGATCCATCGAAGAACATGGTCCAGTGCTCTGAGTGAACTTGAGTCGGAAGCTGCTGTTCAATCCACTCGGCGATGAAATCTGCGATTGCTTGGGACTTAATAGCCTTCTTTGCTTCAAACTTGATATCTAAGGGAAGGTGTTCAATCGCCCACTTGGCCACTCGACCAGTTGCATCTCTGTTATGAAGAATCTCTAACAGTGGGGCGTCGCTGACGACTGTAATGGAGTGGTCAGAGAAGTAATGTGCAACCTTCTTCGTGGTCATGTAAATCCCATATACAAGCTTCTGGTAGTGAGGGTATCTTTGTTTCGAAGGGGTCAAAACTTCAGACAGATAATAGACTGGGCGCTGAACTCTGAAGGCCTTTCCTTCTTCTTCCCGCTCGACCGTGAGTACTGTACTGACAACTTGTCCCGTGGCCGCAATGTACAGCAGCAGAGGCTCTTTGCTGATTGGGGCAGCAAGCACCGGCTGGGTGGAGAGCAGAGCTTTGAGCTCTGCAAACGCTGCGTCAGCTTCTGGAGTCCACTCGAACTTGTCAGACTTCTTCATCAGTTGGTAAAGAGGCAACGCTTTCTCACCGAGTCGAGAAATGAATCGACTTAGAGCGGCCAAGCAACCTGTAAGCTTCTGGACATCGTGTATACGCACGGGGCGCTTCATCCGGAGTATGGTGCCAACTTTCTCGGGGTTAGCGTCGATTCCTTGTTCGGAAACGAGAAAACCGAGTAACTTTCCACCTGGAACTCCGAATGTGCATTTTGATGGATTGAGCTTGATATCATATCTCGTGAGGTTAGCAAAGGTTTCAGCAAGGTTAGTCAGTAGGTCGGAACCTTTTTGTGACTTAACCACAATATCATCCATGTATGCTTCTACGTTCCGACTAATCTGAGTGAGCAAACACTTCTGAATCATCCTCATGAACGTGGCTCCAGCGTTCTTGAGGCCGAAGGGCATGGTAACATAACAGAAGCACCCAAATGGGGTGATGAAAGCCGTTTTGATCTCGTCAGGTCCATACAGACAGATCTGATGGTACCGTGAATAAGCATCTAGAAAAGACAAACGCTCACATCCCGCGGTCGAGTCCACTATCTGGTCGATGCGGGGGAGAGGGAAATGATATTTCGGGCAGGCCCGATTGATATGTTTGAAATCAATGCACATGCGAAGTGACTTGTCCTTCTTGGGGACCATGACGACATTGGCGAGCCACTCAGAGTGGTAAATCTCTCGGATGAACTCCGCTGCTAAGAGCCGAGCCACCTCCTCGCCAATGGCCTTCCTCTTCTGGACGGCGGACCATCGAAGATGTTCTTTCACAGGCTTGAACTTCGGGTCGACTTGCAAACGGTGCTCAGCCAGCCCCCTGGGAACTCCAGGCATGTCAGAAGGCTTCCATGCGAAGACGTCCCAGTTCTCACGGAGGAACTGGATGAGCGCTTCTCCCTATTTGGAGTCGAGCGTCGTCGAGATATGAGTCGGAGCAGCGTCGGGGTCGGTCGGGTGAATGTGAGCTGTCTTTGTTTCACCGGACGACTGAAAAGCTGACTCTGAAGCAGGCTTCTTGGCCCGTAGCAATTCACTCGGATCGGCAGTCTTTTGGTACTCTTGCAGCTCGACCACTGCCATCTGAGCATCTGCAATCTTTGAGCCTTTCTGAAAGCACTCTTCTGCCTTCTTCCGATTGCGTGTAACAGTGATTACCCCTTTAGGGCCAGGCATCTTCAGTTTGAGGTACACGTAACATGGTCGAGCCATGAAGCGCGCGTAAGCTGGCCTGCCCAAAATGGCATGATAAGCACTTTGGAAGTCCACAACTTTGAATGTCAACTTTTCCTTGCGGTAATTCTTTGAATCACCTAAAACCACATCAAGAGCTATCTGGCCGAGTGATTCGGCTTTCTTGCCAGGAATGACTCCGTGGAAGCTCATGTTACTGGTACTCAGTCTGGACATCGGAATGCCCATTACTTTCAAAGTTTCAGCATATAGTATGTTCAAGCCACTGCTGCCATCCATCAGGACTTTGGTCATTCGAGTGCCTTCAACGATTGGGTCGACCACCAAAGCTTGCCTCCCAGGGGTGGCAATGTGCGTCGGGTGATCGGACTGGTCGAATGTGATGGCAGTCTGAGACCACTTCAGGTAACTGGGCGTTGCTGGGGCAACCATGTTCACCTCGCGGTTAATGACTTTCAGTCGACTTTTGCTCTCGACATCGGCAAAAATCATTAGGGTGGAATTGACTTGGGGGTATCCATCGTCACTGTCTCCCTTGTCCTCAACTCTATCTGACTCTTTTTCCTTGTCTTTGGGCTGTTTGCCCTGAAACTGCTGGATCAGGAGTCGACACTGTCGAGTGGTATGCTTCGGGTAAATGAAATTACCCTCTTCATCTTTCTTTGTGTGGATGTGACATGGCAGATCCAGAACATTATTTCCATCTTGATCCTTGACTTTCTTGGGCTTCCAGGGGCCTTTGGGTTTTCCCTTGAAGTTTCCCTGGGCTACGGCCAGGGCCTCCCCAGGAGCGGCCGGCTCGGCCTTCCGCTTCTGTTTCCGCCTGGAGTTTCCTCCGGTTTCTTGGGCGACTGCCTTGAGCTTGCCGCTTCGGAGTCGATCTTCGTCTTCACCATTAGCGTACTTGGTGGCAATCTCCATCATCCGATTCAGAGACATCTCTCCAGTTCGACCGAACTTCAAATTCAACTCTCTATATTTAACGCCTTCCTTGAAGGCACAAACTGCTTGATGGTCTGGCACATTCTCTACCGTGTGATGCAGCGTGATCCACCTCTGGATGTAATCCCTCAGTGTTTCATTCGGCTTCTGTACGCAGGACCTCAACTTTGTAAGGCCCGCAGGTCGCTTGCAGGTTCCTTCAAAGGTTGTGACAAACACTCGGGAGAGGTCCTCCCAGGTGTAGATGCTGCTGGGTGCCAACTGATTCAGCCACGCTCTGGCTGAGCCCTCTAACATGAGAGGCAAATGCTTCATGGCCACCTCATCGTTGCCGCCGCCAATCTGTACAGCCACTCGGTAATATTCGAGCCAAGTGTCAGGCTTAGATTCACCGGTGAACTTGCTGACCCCAGTCGCCAGCCTGAAGTTGGGAGGAATCACTGCAGCCCTGATGGCTCGACTGAAACACTCTGGCCCTGAAACACGTGCTCTGCTGCTGGCGGGCGCATCTCTGTTCTGGCCTTCCCGATGAGCCCTGTTCCTGTCGACCAAGCCTTGAACGAGGACAGATCTCGCGTCAAAGCCTGGGTCCCTGGGGTCGACTGGAATCCTCTGCCCGACACTATGAGGGCGTCTGTCATCTTGCCGTCGAGGCGCATATGACCCACTCCTCGGGGGAGGGGTTGGCACTCGACGTCGATCATCACGGTCGAATCGGTGATCATACTGCTCATTCCTCCTGTACTGATCATGCCGGTCACCACGTCCCTCACGCCTTGGGGGCGATCTCGGGCTGTGAGCCGACTCGACTGTACCCGTCGCGATGGATCGACTGTGGATCCTGTTCTGCGACTGAGAGACAGCAGATTCTGGTTTCCCGCCGCCCGGAGCAGTGCTCTGATCTGCAACAAGCCTCTGCCCGCCTCCGACTGGGAGGGCTGAATTGATTCTGCTATACGGGCCGCAGTGGCCAAATTCTGAACAGGGGTTCAGTATACCTGCGGCGATGGGAAAAGCTGACGCCGACTGGACTCGGGAGCTTGCTGACGTCGACTGGACTCGGGAGCCCGCTGACGCGCTTGCTCGTTGAGTATCCGCTGGAAATTCTCCAGTCGAGTGCGCTCGGCCAGGTTAGCCAAGCGCGCGTCCTCCAAGGCCCGGGCCTCGGGGGTTTCTCCGACAATAGGAGTGTGGAGCGCGTCCATGTTCCGACGGCGAAGCTCCTCTCGCTGTAGTGAGGTGAGAGGTTTGGGGAGGTACTCATCGTGGGGATGCGACGGGTCGCCCCCACCCGTGTCTCCACCAACGCGAGGGAAACCAGGAGGACTGTGCGTCCCATCAACCGCCAGAACCTCAGCTGCTCGGTCGCTGCTGTCGCACTCGGATGCGGTCTCCGCGGAGCCAGTCGACAGGTCGAACAGGCCGCAGAGGGATTCGTCGGGCTCGACCGCCGTGACTTGCGGGGTGGCCGACTGGCGAGCCACGGCATGTCTCACCCACCTCTGAAGTCTCGACCGACCGGAGCGCTTGCGTCGGTGGGAGACAGAGCGGGAAGACGATATGGGGGCCGACCGATATTGGGTCGACGGTTGCCGCAGGAGGATGCCACGAACGCATGCGCGGAAATGCGTCGCACCGCGGACGGGGAGCGCGTCGATGTCGAGTGGCGCCTCCTGAAGCCAGGCGGAGTCGTCGGCGATGAACGTGAGCGCGCCGAGACGGATCTCGTGGCCCTCCACCAAAACTCCGCACGAAACCATGATCAAAGGGATCGGAAAAACTGCAACTTCTCCATTCAGGCGCTAAGACTGCGGCCCCAAGGTGGGCGCCAACTGTCGTGGTTCTAACTCTGACAGTGATGTAGGGGGGTGAATATGGAGAGGTTAGATCTTAGCTATTGGGAAGTTGTTACACGCGAGGTTTACGAGTTCAGGCCCTTCTCAGAGGAAGTAATAGCCCTACGTCTCGGAGCCCGGAGGCGGTCGACTGGATTATGCGTGTATGGATACAGGGGTGCGAACCCTTCATACTGAGGAGGGGGGTGGCTTATATAGAGTTCGCCGGCCCTCTCCTGCCCTCAGTAATGCAGGGTTTAAGGTACATTTAAGGTTGGGCGTTACTGGTAACGCCCCTAGTAAAGTGCTATAATGACCATAAAGACTACTTAATCCCGACCGTTTGCCTGCGGAGTGACTTCGGTCGAGTGGCTAGCTTCATGGTCGAGTGATAGCTTCTTGGTCGAGTGTCTTGAACCCGTCGAGTGGGATACCTTCGAGTAGAGGAAAAGGTGGCTTCTCCTAGGGGTGTCCTAGGGTAAGACTCTTTGGTCAGGTCCGTGTCCCTACCCTAGGTACATGTCTTCATCAGGGCCCGAAAAACAAAGACAACTTGGGATGGATGAAACAAACACCGTTGAGAAAACTTAGAATTGATCTCGCGAATTTTGAAATGATCAGATCCACTTGAAGAGAAGTACACCGGTCAGAAAAGAATTAACATGACAACCTCGATGATCAAGAAGGATTACTATTTACATAGAAATATGAGAACACCGCTTAGGAAAGGTATGGATTCAACACTTTACATTGAAGCAACTCAAATACCACAACTCAAAACAAAGCAAAGGATTTGGCTTGCAAAAGTAGCCGGAAACAAATACATAACCCATCATGCATTTGTTGGAAGGATAAACCTAGGTAACTACTTGAATTCCCTCCTATGAACTCCCGAAACTTTCCGGTTATGCAATCTGGTGTCGGGGATACAGGGAGGCACAAATATATCACAAACTAACAAGCCTTACGCTCCAACTGTATCCATCCTTCAACACATAACCAAGAAACCTTCCGAAATCGTGTACCTCAGACCTTCAAAAACATTCGATATACTAGATGTGGCAATACATCTGATCGCTCTCCCTAGTACTGGGTGTCGTCAAACTACTCTCACCACAAAGAGTATAGAAGTGTTTTCGATGTCGGCGACCTCTGGTATTCCAGAATTGAAACGATAAGACCTGTTACAAAAACACCTTGGAGCTCAACTCCCCGGGACACTTCCACAACCCCTAAATGTCAGGAGGCACCAAGACAGAATTCCCATCACAATGATATCGCAACGATCCAACAATACCCACGTGATCCTAAAAAAAATTGAGTGAAAAAGAGAAGAGTAAAGTCAAAACATCTACCTCAGGTGTCCTCACCAGAGCGACAAAGGGGATAAGGAGTAAAAAGAATTCCTACTCTCTGATATAACTAGACTCAAAATAGTTTTTTCTATAGTCAAAAATGGCAGCGGTTCGATCAATCAAGGGGGCTCCTAAGGATTGGTAACACTCTGATACCAACTTGTAGCGCCCAAGACGCGATTCTATCCCAATCACATGATGAATTCATGATCGGGGCACAATCGCATTTCGAGCACATAGCAAGGTGGACATCATCACAACATACCGTGTACTGAATAGATGAGGATACAAGACAAAGGCTTACACTCGCCACAAGCTACAACATGAATACAATAGTTCATCAATACATAGAAATCATCATACAGAATAGCAGGATCCGATTACGGATGAAATCAAACGAAAAAGAAGAACGACATCCACCCTGTTAATCCCAGGCTCCCCGACCCAGAACCTATCCCTTGATCGAAGAAGAAGCAAAAGAACTCCAAAACAAGCAAGCATCGCTCTCGCGTCAAGGCTTCGGCTTACCTGTACCTGCAGCTGTTGTTGTAGTAAAATGTGAGCCAAAAGGACTCAGCAATCCCATTACCATGGGTATCAAGACTAGCAAAGCTTAATGGGTATGGAATGGACAAGTGGTGAGGTTGCAGCAAGCGACTAAGCATTGTATGGTGGCTATCTTACGGGTATAAGAGTAAGATGAGAAACTACGCAAACGATCGCAAACTAGTAATGATAAAGAAGTGATCCTAAACTACTTACGTTCAAACATAACCCAACTGTGTTCTCTTCTCAAATGCACCCGAAAAGAGATAGTCACAGTTGCGCACGCGGTTGGTCTATTTTAATTCGAATCTGGTGACAAATTCTCTACAACCGGATATTAAAAACTCCCATCTACCACATAATCATGGGCATGACTCTGAAAATTTTAAACCCTACATGCCCATGACAAGCTCACAATCCGCGGAGACAATCCTCCATCTCGAGACCCTCCGTTCAGACTCGGAATCCTGGTGCACAAGACATTTCGACAATGGTAAAACAAGTCCAGCAAGACCTCCCGATGTGCCGACACCATGATAGTAGCCGCGCGTATCTCGTCTCAGGCCACGATCGGATTGTCCAAACTTCCGGTAGGCCAGATCCAGAGTTGCCCCTGGCGATCACCGGTGGTTGGCAGGTTTGGACCAACACTCAGGAGGAGCACTGGCCCGGGGGTTGATTAAGAGTCCTTGGGTGCTAGCCGGTCCCTATGCAAGTATTAGTTGTTATTAAGAAAATGGTAAAACCAACGTTGGGCCTTGCTGGAAGAGTTTTATTCAAAGTGAACTGTCAAGAGGGCCCCATAAACCCTGATCGTGTTAGGGACTCAAAATCAAGGAACATAACACCGGAATGACAAAAACTATGGTGGCATGAGTGGAACAAAACACCAGGCAAAAGGCCGAGACTTCCACCCATTACCAAGTATATATTGTAACACCCACAATGTGGCTATATCTCCCATGTGTCGGGGCACGACTTAGAGGCATAGTCGCATGGTAGTTTTGTCACAAGAGGGGTAATCTTCGCACAATCCCATGAACTGAATAAGAAAGGGATAAAGAGTTGGCTTACAATCGCCACTTCACAGAATACATAAATAATTCATACATCATCCAAATACACTCAAAGACCGACTACGGCCAAATCCGAATAAAAAGGAAGATAAACCCCAAATGCTAGATCCCCGATCGTCCCAACTGAGCTCCACTACTGATCATGAGGAAACGAAACATAGTAACGACCCAGATCCTCGTCGAACTCCCACTTGAGTTCAGTAGCATCACCTGCACTGGTATCCTCAGCACCTGCAACTGTTTGGAAGTATCCGTGAGTCACGAGGACTCAGCAATCTCACACCCGCAAGATCAAGACTATTTAAGCTTATGGGTAGCAGAAGGTAGTGAGGTGGAGCTGCAGCAAGCACTAAGCATATATGGTGGCTAACATACGCAAATAAGAGCGAGAAGAGAAGCAACGCCATGGTCGAGAAGCTAGAAGTGATCAAGAAGTGATCCTGAAACTACTTACGTTCAAGCATAACACAAGACCGTGTTCACTTCCCGGACTCCGCCGAAAAGAGACCATCATGGCTACACACGCGGTTGATGTATTTTAAGTAAGTCAAGTGTCAAGTTCTCTAAAAGCGGATACTAAAAAATTCCCATCTGCCACATAACCGCGGGCATTGCTCTCGAAAGTTTATACCCTGCAGGGGTGTCCCAACTTATCCCATCACGATCTCTCGTTGTCAACGAAAGATATTCCTTCTCCCGAAAAAACCCGATCAGTCTCGGAATCCCGGTTACAAGACATTTCAACAATGGTAAAGCAAGACCAGCAAGACCACTCGACTGTGCCGACAAATCCTGATAGGATATGCACATAACTCGTTCTCAGGGCACACCGGATGAGCAATCCGTACAACTAAAACCAGCCCTCAAGTTTCCCCGAGGTGGTGCTGCAAAGGGCTCTAGTTTGGACCAACGCTCAGAGGAGTAGTGGCCTGGGGTGGGGTGGGGGGTTAATAAAGATGACCCTCGGGCTCGTGGAAAACCAAGGGAAAAGGCTTAGGTGGCAAATGTTAAAACCAAAGTTGGGCCTTGCTCGAGGAGTTTTATTCAAAGCAAACTGTCAAGGGGGTCCCATAACCCCAACCACATAAGGAACTCAAAATCAAGGAATATAACACTGGTATGACCGAAACTAGGGCGACAAGAGTGGGACAAAACACCAGGCAAAAGGCCGAGCCTTCCACCCTTTACCAAGTATGTAGATGCATTAAAATTAAATAAGAGATATTGTGATATCCCAACATATCCATGTTCCAACATGGAACAAACTTGAACTTCACCTACAACTAGCAACGCTATAAGAGGTGCTGAGCAAAAGCGGTAACATAGCCAAACAATGGTTTGCTAGGAAGGTGGGTTAGAGGCTTGACATGGCAATATGGGAGGCATGATAAACAAGTGGTACGTAGCGCGACATAGTGATAGAGCGAACAACTAGCAAAGCAAAGATAGAAGTGATATCGAGGGTATGGTCATCTTGCCTACAATGTTCTCAGAGTTGTCGAAAGCTTGATCCTCATTAGCGTACTCGACAGGTTCCTCGTTCACATACTCGTCTCCCGGCTCTACCCAAAGCAAGAAATACAAGCAATGGAACAACAATCAATCACGGTGCAATGCACAAACAACATGATGCAAGACATGGCATGATATGCAAGATATGACGTGCAATGCATATGCGTGCTCCGGAAGGGAAAGAATGATCAAGGCATCAACTTGGCAAACCAAGTATGCTGCTGGAAAGGTGAGGTGATTTCGGTTGAAATTGGTATAAAGATCACCAGAAACGGATGCACGGTTTGCAAATGGCAAGCAACACAAGAATGACGCAAACATGCAATTAATAGCATGATGCCACATCAAATGCAACGAGAAACTAAGCTACTGCACTCCAACATAGCAAAAAAGCATATGGAAGTGATTTGCAAGAGATGCTTGGCAAAACATGAACACTGAGCTGCGGCTAAATCACAATAGAACAGGTTCAAATGAGCATGGCAAAAGTGCAAAAGATATCAGCTTCACAGACTTAGTGAAAATACTAACATGGCATAAACAACATCAGGAAGCAATGTTTAGAGCACGCAAAGATCGTGCTACAGGAACATATCATAGCAAATAAAGGCATGGCAAGATTCTACTAAATGCATAGAAAAAAGTCCCTTAATGAACATGAGTCACAAAGGCGCAGAAGATACGATGGCACCCATGTAAACATAGCAAGTTTTATTAACAGTTTCAGACTTAGAAGAAAAACAGAGCATGGTATAAACAGATTCATGATAGAAAATTTGCGAGCTGATGCCACTCACAACAATGCATTAAATGACAACATAAGCATTCCAATAGCACGATGACGTATTCATGAAGCTAACCATGGCAAGAGCAAGTTAATAGGATGCATGGATGACTAGGAACAACCATGGCAATATTGATTAACATGTTAACAATCTGCTAGGAATAATATATAGCAAAGGAGAGCAAGTAAATGACATGCTAGAGCACTCCATAATTTCAACCAGGGGCATGAATGGATAGAGCATAACAACAAGTTAAATACATCCTTACTGAGGTATCTTAAAATGAGCATGGATCTCATGGTAGTATGAAGTTTACATGTGCGATGGCCTGGCTTATTAGGGATGATAGACTACTCATATCAATAAGGAATTCCTTCTTTTCCGGGAGCCCATTCGGGCAGAACTCCAAAGTTAAGCATGCTCAGTTTGGAGTAGTGTCAGGATGGGTGACCGACCGGGAAGTTGCTCCCGGGTGCGCATGGGTGAGGACAAAGTGCGCAGAAAAGACTAGTATTGATCTGTGGGGCCAGTCTAGATCCCTCTAGGAGTAACGACCACCAGCGGGTGTGTCTAGGGCGTTACAAGTTGGTATCAGAGCCGACCCTCGCGGTTACACGGATGGTTGCGGACAGGTGCGCGGTCATGTTGTTCATGACGTTTGTGACCCGTCGTGGCACACGACATGGCGCATGTACCAGACTAGATGCACAGACGGTTGTGCCAAGAGGGAACGTTCCTGTGGCCCGACGAGGATGTCTGTTCCTCTGAGTGGGGGTGTATGTGATGGCCTGGCTTATTAGGGATGATAGACTACTCATATCAATAAGGAATTCCTTATTTTCCGGGAGCCCAATCCAAAGTTAAGCATGCTCAGCTTGGAGTAGTGTCAGGATGGGTGACCGACCGGGAAGTTGCTCCCGGGTGCGCATGAGTGAGGACAAAGTGCGCAGAAAAGACTAGTATTGATCTGTGGGGCCAGTCTAGATCCCTCCAGGAGTAACGACCACCGGCGGGTGTGTCCAGGGCGTTACAACATGGCATCAAAATAACAGCAGGAAAAGGATGGCATGATGTAGCTCAAAACATATGTAGACCTCATAGTTTGCATGCTTGTGCTAGTCACCACATAGATCAAAAAAAATCCAAGAATTGCACCTCTGTAAAGATGGCATGATGTAGCTCAAAACATATGTAGACCTCATGCTCATAGAGTGCACACATCAAATGCAACAAAAATGACAAAACACCATGATCTGATAAGTACCAGCGGTTAACATTTTATAGCACTCTTGCAGTAGTGAAAATGGCATCATAATGGACAGTAACATGCATGGAAATGCTTCTAACATGAAGAGCTCAACCAGACGAACATTTCGACATAACATATGAATGATTTGGCGCCACGGTCACCGAGATATGACATGTTGAACAGCGCATGAAAATTACAGGGGAACCGGGGACTTAGTGAAAATCACCTTGCCCAGATCCAGATCTAGGATTTCACGGATTTCAAGGATGGTTGGAGTTGTCACTGGAGTTGATGGAGGTGCCGGCCGAAGCTTGAGGAGACGGTGGCCGGACCCGTGTCGCCAGATCTGGCCGGGAGGAGGCGCCGGGCGGAGGAGACGGCGCGGCGCGGAGAGGACGGCGGGTCGGGCAGCGCCGGCGTGCCGCGGCGGCGACGGGCGGTGTCCATTGGCGGGAGGCGGCGAGGCGCACCGGCAAAGGTCGCGGCGGAGCGCGGCGGCAGGGGGGAGCGGACATTCGGGCGGCGGCGGTGGGCCCCGCAGGCCGAGCGGTGTGGCGGATCCGGGAGCCACGTGGCACCCTCCGATTGGCGCATGTGCGGCGGCGATTTTGTTCGGCGAGGGGCGGACATGTCCGGTGGCGGCGGGGGATGAATTTTTAGGGTTTGGACCAGGATTTTGGAGGGGATGCACATATTTATAGGTGGATAGAGATAGGAGTGTCCAAATGAGGTGCGGTTTTCGCCCACACGATCGTGATCCAACGACGGAGAACATGGAGGTGGTTTAGATGGGTTATTGGGCTGTTTTGGAGGGTTGTTGGGCTGCAACACAAAAGAGGCTTATGTGGTTACCCTGTTAACCGTTGGGGCATCAAGCGACCTCAAAATGGAACAAAATTTGACAGGCGGTCTACCGGTGATGTACCAAGGCCACTTGACAAATCTCGACCCATTCCAAGAATGTTTTTTTATACCTCTCACGAAAGAGACAAGAGGGGTGCACCGGGTGCATGTGGGAGTGTCGGATTGCGAAAAGAACAATGGGGAAAAAGCTCGGATGCATGAGGCGAACACGAATGCAAATGCGATGCACATGATGACATGATATGAAATGCATGACATGAACAAAATGCAAAACAAAAGAAAAAAACCCAACCACGAAGGGAATCTCATAACATAAAGCCGAAAATGGCAAGAGTCGGAGTTACAAATATGGCAAGTTACATCCGGAGTGTTACATATATGTGCAATAATTAAATAAGAGATATTGTGATATCCCATGATATCCATGATATCCATGTCCCAACATGGAACAACCTACAACTGCACCTGCAACTAGCAACGCTATAAGAGGGGCTGAGCAAAGCGGTAACATAGCCACAAAATAGTTTGCTGGGATGGTGAAAAAGGTTAGAGGCTTATCATGGAAATTTGGGAGGCTTGATAAACAAGTGGTAGGTAGAGCGACTTAGCGATATCATCGAGTCAACTAGCAAGGCAAAGATAGTAATGGTATCCAAGGTGACGTTCATCTTGCCTGAAATCCCGCTAGGAAGAAGACTGAATCCATGAAGAAGACGAACGGGCGTAGTGGAACAAATCGTCATGATCGCAACGGAACGAGAACTATCGTGAAGAAGCACAACCGGAAAGAAGCAAACAACATGGTAAACATAGAAGCAAAAACATGACATGATGCACAACCAAGTATGATGCATGTCCAGTTTAATGATTCATGGCATGGAAAAGTGCAACAAACAACACTACAAATTAAGCAACAACATGCATATTGAGGAAACACCACAGTCATTTATTTATTTCGCTCTTGTTTACAAACAAGACAAGATTACATGTTGTTTAACATGGCAAGAGGTGAAGCATGAGTAAACTAACTATTTAGGCAAGTTTAAATGAGGCCAGAAATAACGAACAACAATTCCGGTGAATCACCACATGTCATTTGGCAATTTAATGCAAACAACACTTTTAAACATTTTAAATGTTGTTATCATGATGCGGATGACATATTAAAGTTTTATGCAATTTTATGAAAATGCTGGCATGAGCATGTTATGAAACATTTGGTCACCATGGCGGAATGAAAGGGGTGCCACGGCAACGACAACGGAAATGGTGCCACGACAACATTCCGATGATCCGACAACTCACTGAGATACCAGTGCAAAAGAGTAAGTGTGCGAATGTGCGGAACATGCTAGACATGGTGGGGTGATCCCAGTTACCAGGTTCCCACGGTTCGACGGCATGGAAAACAAGGAGGAACGTGCAACGACTCCTACTCGGTGCAAACATAGGGTTCATGTCATACAACACACATGCATTCGTTCACAGACGGTCGCCTCTGTCGGCATCCTGGGAACGGGGGTACCCAGACTTGCCTGCCTGCGGCCCAGGGCATGGCTCCACCAGCGGCTTGGTACGGCCCTTCTTCACCAGCAACCAC
This sequence comes from Triticum urartu, assembly GCF_003073215.2. NCBI lineage: Eukaryota > Viridiplantae > Streptophyta > Magnoliopsida > Poales > Poaceae > Triticum > Triticum urartu. The sequence continues at coordinate 229,501,353 of NC_053027.1, read as the reverse complement.
TCAAGACCCTCGCAAGGGGCCAAGCCTTGCGAGGCGGACGACACCAAGACCTCCTACGGGGCGGCCTCCCTAGGATGGCTCCCGAGGAGCGGAGCTATCTATGCAAGGGGCACCTCGCAAGGAGCGCGTGACGTGAGCCATGACGACCAAGGCCAAGGGGGCGCCAGCGAGCGCAGAGTACTCGTTGCCTCTTCGGTGCTAAAGGGACAAGTACATGCGAGGAGTCCCGAGGCATCAGGCAAAGGTTTCCATATCGGTGCAACGAGACTAAGACGAGCAGGATGGCAGGACGGAGGCCACCGCGGAGCCCACGACGGTGTCACCACCAGAGCCTTTGGCACGCAAAGACCACCTTTTGTCAGGATATCTTGTATAGTTGCCCCCCTTCAAATTGGTCGTTGTGGGATCCCTTTCGGCCTAATATTTGGGGAGAGGACCCGGGCGTCTATATATAGGACTAGCCACCGCCGTAGGGAGGCATCTCGTCTTGGACTGGATCCATTCCACAAACACCACCATACAAGCTCACCGAGCTTAAGAACACCTCTCCTCAGGAGGCTGTTCATCCCTTGGACTAGTTCATCCTCAGCCTACAAGGCAATCCACCTCACCACACTGGAGTAGGGTATTACACCACAACGGCGGCCCAAACCAGTATATACTCTTGTGTCCCTGGTTCCTCGGGTTCGGCGAGCTAGGCTTTGAGATCGTGGCGAGAGCGTGAGCTAGGGGGAGAGAGATCTTCGTGCGAACCATAGTTTTCGAACCTCAAGGGTTTGTCGGAACCCGTAATCCGACATTTGGCCCGCCAGGTAGGGGTGCGCTGAAGATTTTCTTCCATCGATCCACACTACGCTGCTCCACCGCGTCCATAGCGGACGCACCCCGAGCTCGCGCTGAGCGCTGAGCCGCCCTCGCCGCCCGTGTCACTCAGATAGCTCCTATCGGCGGGCCTCCCCGTTGTTCTCCATCACCCGCCTCCAATGCCACCACATGCTCGGCGGGAAACGAGCAGCAAGCATCATCGCTGCACCCCTCTATGCGGCGGGATGGCCACACCGCCACCCCGTCGCTGACTCCAGCCGGCTCATCGTCCCACGCTCGTCACGCGCCCACAGACGCGCAGGCCGCGTTGCTCATAGCACGCGAGCTCCTGCGCTACCGCCCGGTCGACGACCTCTACGAGGACTGGCTGGACCGCATCACCGAGCTCGTCAGCGCCGCTGGCGGCTCCCCTGCACCATCTCTCTCGCTGCCTCGCCCTCCCCCAGCTGCGGGCGACATAGCTCATGGAGCGCCACCACCACCTCCACACAAAGACGGTGTCCTGGAGCCAAGACGCGCGGCCCCTCGGCGCAACCCGCCGCACCGGGTGCTCGCATGCGAAGACGGAAGTTGCCAAGAAGCTCCCCGACCGCAGGAAAATGCTCCTGCACTCCCGGCGCCACCATGTCAAGACCGCGTGCCACCTGCGGCGGCAGTGCATATGCATCAAGATCAAGCTCTGCCCCTGCGACGGTCCTCGGTGGCCATAGCAGGCTGATGTGCCTTCGCTCCAGATCTCCGCAACATAGTCTGGCCAGGCAAGTTCAAGCCATACTTGCCTCCGCGCTATGACGGCACCCCCGAAACTGTAGAGTTCTTGCAGCTCTACGAGATGAGCATTGAGGCGGCCAACGGTGACAAGAAATTCATGGCGAACTGGTTTCCGATGGCTCTCAAAGATGGTGCTCGCTCATGACTCTTGAATTTTCCCCAAGGTCAATCTCCTCCTGGGGTGAGATGCATGACCGCTTCGACGCCAACTTCCAAGGCACCCGCGACCGCCCACCGGCCGCGGGTGACCTGCGCCGCATCAAGCAGCAGCTAGGAGAGACCATGCAGAAGTACATCCAGCGCTTCAACAGCGTTCGCCTCAAGATTCCCAAGGTGACGGACGAGGCCATCATTTCAGCATTCTCTGATGGTGTCTGCGACGTCAAGATGAAGGAGGAGCTCACCATCCACGAGGAGCTGTGCACGGCCCTAGAGATGTTTAACAGGGTGACCAAGTGCGCAAGATCTGAGGAGGGGTGCCTCTCCCTCCTCGAGCTCCCTACTGCCGACCCATAAGAGAAGAAAGCCAAGGACAAGGACGTGAAGCGCAAGGGAGTAGCCGTGCTCGCGGCGGAGCCGGACACGAAGCGCAACCGGGACCACCCCGAGTCGGCTAAGAGTAGCCGTCCATTCTGCGCCTTCCACAACGTACACAACCACAACACCAACGATTGCCAAGAGCTCAGGGCCATTCGAGGTGGACGCTTCGGTCGACGCCCTGAGCGTAACGACCGGGGCTACGGCCAAGGCGGAGGATGAAGTGGGGGACGCTGGGATGACCGCGGCCCATGTCAGGAGTGGCATGACCGTCCTCGTGAGTACCATTGGTAGGAACAGCCTCGCGAGGGAACCTGGAGGGACCAGCCTCGTGAGGACCGTCCTCAAGGCAATGCTCGCCTCCCTCCGCTGCCGCCACCACCAAGGTGGAACGATGACTATCATCAAGACGAGGGGCTGGGGTCTTCCAGGAGCCACGCACTATCGCTTGCATCTTGGGCGGTGGTCAGGCCCCAGCTTCCCAGCGCATCTTCAAGAAGTTTGCTCGTGAGGTGAACGCGACCCTTCCCAGGCTCGAGGCCACGTGCCTGCTCAGGTGGTCCGAGTGTGCCATCACCTTCAGCTCGGTGAACCAACTCAAGTGCACGGCGACCACCGGTGTCCTTCCGATGCTTTGTTCACTCGTCATCAGCAACGTCCAAGTAACCAAGACCCTCATTGACGATAGCGCAGGGCTCAATGTCCTGTCCATTGAGACATTCGATAGCCTCCAAGTGACATACGATTAGCTATAACCTACCAAGCCTTTCTCAGGAGTGTCCGATGGCTCCACCACCCTGATAGGGCAGGTCCACCGAGCTGTCACCTTCGGCCAGCGTAACAACTACCGCGCCGAGCTCATCCACTTCTACGTAGTCCACATCCGTCTGTCGTACAATGCCATCCTTGGGTATCCACCATTGGCAAAGTTTATCGAAGTGACCCACCATGGTTACAACATCCTTAAGAAGCCAGCGAGTGGTGGCGTCATCACGGTCCCCTGTGAAGGAGATGCGGTGTGCTCCCTCGAGCGTGCCTACCAAGCTGCAACATTCGAAGACCACGACAACGGAGGCACCCTGTACCCTCCTGAGGCCATCCCCAAGAAGAAGAAGAAGAAGCTACTCCACCCAGGGCCTCAGGAGAGCGGTGTCTCCAGCGGCACCACCTTAGGATCCGCGCCCGTAGCTGGGGCGCCTCATTCCCTCGCATAGGAAGGCGTACCCGGCGCCCTCCTCGGGCAAGGCTTAGGGGCTCTCTTATGGAGGGCCTCAGACCTAGCCAACATCACGAGGGAGGCTCTCGGGCACCATGTGGAGGCGTGCTTCGCCACACGTTTACCTCAGGAGGGCGCTGGGTGAGGAGCGCCCCGTGCTCAGGAGTTCATCATCAAGGGGACCCAGGACCTTCAAGAGGCAAGGGACATATGTGGTGACCGCCGCCGACCACCCGCCATAGCTCCCCATCCTAGCAAGGATGGCGGGCTGCGCGTCTGCTTCGACATTCCAGGGCTCAATAGGGCTGCATCTCAGGAGCGCTTCTGCCCTTCATGCGTTGGTCGGTGCGAGGGTCCAGCTCACAGCTACGTTTGTATGCCATTCAGCTTACTGAGCATGGCTGTCACCTTCAAGCGCCATCTGCAGAGCATCCTGGAGGCTTTGGAGGCCAGGCATCACGTTGTCCTGGCGAAGATGGCGACGGTCCTCAAGGAAACACCCGAGCCCCCAGAGCCTCCTGAGGCTCAGGGCCCTAGCGGCTCATGAGGAATGACTCCTTCAGCGCGCGCCTTCAGCTACTCCAACACCACTCTAATTGTGGTAACATGTGACTCTTTCCAGTTCATTCAGTTGGGGGTGCCCCTCGGGCAGCATCATCCCCAAGTCACACGGGCCTGTCCCTGCGACATGTATCCTTTTGCATCTCTAGCTTACTTTGATCGGGGTGGCCCTCGGGTTGCATCATCCCTAGGTCGCATGGGTCCGTCCCTGTGGCATGTATCATTCTCGCATCTATGACTATCACCTAAGCTAACCCGCCTCTTTTCTTGAGTCATTTTATGACTATCACCTGCTTATCTCATACTTCGATACCCCACCAGCGACCGCCCTCGTTAGCACGTGAGCCGTGCGTCGGGTGTCTTTCTTTAGGATCCCTTGCATGAGTAGGCTAGGCACGGTGTCTGTGCTAGGGTCCGTCCCTGAAGCATTGATAAACCCAATGACTGAGCTCTGTCTAGCGGGCCGGCCCCGTTCACATCACCTCCTGGGGTCGTAGGTGTCTGGCCTTCTCATGTGACCACCTCAGGAAATTCGTCCGGCACAGGTTGCCTAACCATCTTGCAGGACCGCTGAAGCTATCAAGAACCAAGACCAGGCGCATCCGGCCTTGAGGTAGGGCCTCGTGAGTCCCGCGCTGGCTCACGGGTGCCCAAACACACCTCGTCTAGCCCTGCCATGCAAGCCACGTGTCAGGGCGGATCTGTACATGCCCCGGGGGCTCCACTCAGAGGGAGCCCTGACCCACGCACCAGTGGAAGCACCATGCTCCGCACTGGCAGTCGACACAGTCAAGGAGCGGCTATGCCCATGCAAGTGCGGAAGCGCTACGCTCCGCGCTGTTGATAAACAACTGAGGGCGGCCCCATGGCGATACCAACCTCAGGGAGCCACCCGACTCAGTGTCCAGCCTCACCACAACGCTCCCCCTTATGAGAGTCGTGCGAGGGGGCTGGGCACGGGGCTGTTCTCAGGCCTTGCCTAAAGTATGCCGCCCTGCTAGGTCCCTCGGACCTGGTCGTCATGGATCCCTCCCGAGCGGGACCTCGGCGAGGGAAAGTATGAAGGTTTGTTTGAGCGTCAAGGGGGACTCCTGAGCATCGCGACTCAGGAGCCTAACTGGCCACGTAGCCCCTCACCCCTTGGTCCCGTCCTGGTGATCCGAATGGCCCAACGGCGGCTGAGGTATGCGCGGGGTCGGGCCTTATCAACTTAGAACCCTAAGGACTATTTTTGCATTACCTTCCCGCAGGCTGTTTGCACGTCAAGGGGGACTCGTGAGCATCATGACTTAGGAGCCTAACTGGCCACGTAGCCCCTCACCCCTTGGTCCCGTCTTGGTGATCTAGATGGCCCAAAGGCGGCTAAGGTATGCGTGTGGTCGGGCCCTGCCGACGTAGAACATCAAGCAAATGGGAAGGAAATCACGGAGCCTAAATAAATTATTACACATAATATTGTCCTTTAAACATCAAGCAGAGTTTTAATGCCTCCATGAGGCATATCTCATATCACAGGGAAGTTCGCAGAAAAATAAAACGAGAAGGAGCACCGTCCTTCACCAGCAAGCCTTGTCTTCAGCCTTGGGCACCGTCATGAGGAAGCGCCTTCCCGTCGGCAACGTCACCGTTGGTCGCAAGATTGGCGGCACTATTGGTTGGAGGTGCAGGATCGATGGTGAGAAACTTCTTCAGCAGGGCCTCCACCTGGCCCTCCACGGCAGCAGCAGCAGCTGCACAGTGCTCCTCCTCCACGGGCTCGAGCAGCTCGCCGAGGTCAACGCCGGGGTCACAAAGATAGAAATGGCTGAAGACGCGCGTCAGGGCAGATGAGGAGAGTGCGCGGGCTTCCCCCTCCACCAGGGGACCGATTCCGTTGGTAAAACCCTAGAGCGCCATGACAAGATGAGGGAGCATCTGGGTAGGGCCTTCGACATCGGTCGCCAGCGGCTTCTCCAAGCCCTTATCATAGAAACCCTGCAGCACCGCACAGGACCTCTCAAGAGATTTGAAGGCCATGCGGTCCTCGGCAAGAACCTTCGCCTTGGCCTCCATCTGGGCCTTCTCCGCCGCCACCTTCTTCTCCAGCTCCTCCAGGCGGCTGCGTTCTACAGCCTTTGCCCTCGCCGACTGCTCCAGCTCGGCATCACGAATGGTGACGGCGTCTTCTCGGGCCTTCATCTTCTCCTCCTCTCCCCTGCGACCGCGGGCCTCGGCCGCGCGCTCGTTCTGCATGGTCTCCATCTCGGCATCCATCGACCAGCAGCGCTCCTGGGCAGCCTCGGTGTCCTTGAGCGCCACCTCACGGGCGGCCGCAACTTGGTTACCGGCTCCCTTGTCCTCCTCGGAAGCTGCCACGGCCTGGCCCAACGCTGCCCTGACAGACATGTCAGAGTGCAAGCAACTCGAGATATGCTCCAGGCGCCTTGCCACCAAGTGACGGTCGGTGCCTTGAAGATCATCCTGCAGCCGGGTCAGCACGGAAAGAGACTCCCCAGAACATCAGGTGTGTTGGAAGGATCAAGGGCGAGCGGCATAAAGGGAGGATGAGGCAGCGTTATCGTTGAGGCTTGCGCGCTGGCAGCAGCGGAAGAAGGAACCAAGGGCTCCTGAGCCATTGAAACATCGGCGGGCAAGATGGGGTAGGTACCTCTGGGGCTGGCTTGGTAGTGGAGATCTCCTTCTCCTGAGGCCGGTCCACCAGGCCTTAGGAGGAGGACCGAGCTGGAGAGGCATGGGCGCCGTCACCACCCTTCCACATAGGAGCAGGTGCGGACACGGTAGGCTACTGGGTCACAGAAGGCATGGGCGCCCCTTCTTTCTTCTTCTTTGAGGCCTACGTTAGCCTGTCGAAGCAAGGAAGGGCTTCAGAAGCAGCAGCAAGAGCAAGAACGAAATCAGGATGAGGCACTTACTAATCTACGGCGGCTTAGTCCATCGGCCTCTTCAGGATCGTGAAAACCATAGGCTTCACAGCCTGGGGTGCTAACGCGCGGATATCAGGAGCGTCGCGTCGGGATATCAGCGCCGACCGGCTCTCTGTCAGGACCCGAGACATTGTGGACACCCCAGCGGATGGCAGGACCTCCTTCACTAGATGGTTGTCAGTGTCGTCGTCGTCAGGCAAGGCGCGAAGGAGGCCGGCCTTGCGCAGAGGGGAAGTCTGCCCTGCCCCCTCTCGGGTAGCCTCCGAGTCCTGCTCCTCCTCCCCAACAGAGTCACCGGAAGACACAACCACCAGAGTCATCGCCACCAGGACCTCGGAGGGCGCCGGAGGCACAAGCCTGTATTCATTGAAGACGGGCATGGCGGTGGCGATCTCTGCCCCGTCAGCACGGCGGTACCGCGGAAGATGTGAGTCTGGCGGGAATCCCTGGTCCTCCCCGACCAGGAGTCATAGGGCAGCGTCCAGCTTCTCATCGGACAGAGAGTCAAGGTGCAGGCGGAGATCGTCCCCCTCGTCCTCGACCATCCAAAGGGGGCGAGAATGCGCATGAAGCGGGGCCAGGTGCTGCACCAGAAACTCGTTGAGTATCATGGCCCCGTCAGCTTCTGCGCCCTTGGATCGTCGGGCTTCAGGTCAGCATCCATCTTCTCTAGCACATGCTTCGACCGGTGATCGGAGATCTTCGCGCTGAGCCAGCTCTCATCAGAAGAAGGCATCCCGGTCGGCAGCGACAGCCGGGGGTAGGAGCACTTGGCATCCATAAGGACCCATTTATTCCTGAAGCCCTCAGCCTTCTTCCCCGCCTTCGAGATTGCGTTGGTTCCATTGGCTGTGACAAAATTGGCGCATCCCGAGCAGTGGCCGTCCTTGATCTGAAGGTAGAAGAAATGGCACAGCAATGCCACGGATGGCATCACCCCCACAAATGCCTCGCAGTAGAAGGAAAAAATTGAAAGGAGGAGAACGGAGTTGGGATGGAGGTGAAGAGCATGGAGGCTGTAGTGGCTGAGCACGGCGTAGAAGAAATCAGAAAAGGGAGGAACCAGCCCCGCGAACATGCTGTTCAGGAAGAAGGGACGAAAGGTGCTACACGGAGTCTCAGGCTTGGCGGAGCCGGCCCGTAGCACCGCTACTCTTCTGTCGTCATCGTCACCCACCGTGATCCGGCACGCGGCGGCGAGATTCTCCTCTAAGACGGTGGGCGCGCTCAAGGCTGGCTCGTACTAGGCGGGTGTGGCGCGCGAAGCCTTGGCCTTGTCGGGCGCCATCAGATGCGATCTTAGGGAGAATCCCTAGTAGGTAGGAGGTCTCTTTGGGCGAGAGGAGCAAGAAATGGGATCTGGAGCAAGACGAAGGGAAGCAATGAGGGCAATGCAGCACGCGCCAGCCTTTCATCATATGGGCAGTTGCCGAGGCAGCATGGGGAAGCGGAGACGCCCACGGCCGGTGAATCGCCACGCATCAATCAAGGCCGTAGGCTATTGGGGCCCGCGGCGCTCCGCACTTGACCCTTGGCTTCGCCGCGAAGACAAGTACAAGCGCACCTTGGGTCTGGGAGCTACTGTCGGTGTCCTGGGAATGGGGGTACCCAGACTTGCCTGCCTGCGGCCCAAGGCATGGCTCCACCAGCGGCATGGTATGGCCAATCTTCACCAGCAACCACTCAAGACCCTCGCGAGGGGCCAAGCCTCGCGACGCGGATGACACCAATACCTCCTCCGGGGCAGCCTCCCTAGGCTGGCTCCCGAGGAGCGGAGGTATCTATGCAAGGGGAACCTCACGAGGAGCGTGTGACGTGAGCCATGATGACCAAGGCCAGGCGGGCGCTAGCGGGCGCAGAGTACTCGTTGCCTCTTTGGTGCTAAAGGGGAAAGCGCATGCGAGGAGTCCCTATTCATCAGGCAAACTTTTCCATATCGGTGCAACGAGAACAAGACCAGCAGGACGGCAGGACGAAGGTCACCGCGGAGCCCACGACAACGTCACCACCAGAGCCTTTGGCAAGTGAAGGTCAGGATAACTTGTACTAGTTGTCCCCCTTCAAATTGGTCGTTGTGGGACCCCTTCCCACCTAATATTTGGGGAGAGGACCCGGGCCTCTATATATAGGACTAGCCACCGTCGTAGGGAGGCATCTCATCTTGGACTGGATCCATTCCACCAAGACCACCATACAAGCTCACCGAGCTCAAGAACACCTCTCCTCAGGAGGCTTTTGATCCCTTGTACTAGTTCATCCTCATCCTACAAGGCAATCCACCAAACCACACTAGAGTAGGGTATTACACCACAATGGTGGCCCGAACCAGTATAAACTCTTGTGTCCCTTGTTCCTCGGGTTCGACAAGCTAGGCTTTGAGATCATGGCGAGAGCATGAGCTAGGGGGAGAGAGATCTTCGTGCGCACCCCAATGTTCGAACCTCAAGAGTTTGCCAGAACCCGTTATCCGACCGTCTCGGCGGTTATACATTCGAAGCGTGCGTTTGAGACGGTTCGGGTTCGATGGAACATAGTTGTTCATGGGTCGTCGTGGGAAGTAGTCATACACGACAATGGTAGTGGAACTAGTGGTTCACGTTTCATAGTCGTACGCACTTCGTAGATGATCGGGGTCACGACGAGGAACTTGATGTCCCTGGGGTCGACGGTAGAGGAGGTAGTGGTACTATTCATCAATCGTTGTGGTACTTGGGGTCTTTGGACTTTTCCGTCTCGATTCTTGCGACGGTAGTGGTACACGTGGTAGTTGAACTTGGCGATCCGAAGGGGTACTCGGGTGTATTCCCTGTATCGAACTTGAGGGGGTCTTGGACTTGGGCTCTTGCTGTCCTGGTTCGGTGGTCAAGCAGGTAGTTGGCAGCAAAACAGAGATAATGTCCAAATCGCCGAAAGAAACCAACCGCATCTGAAGGCAGCAACTTGCAGACATGGGTGTTTGGGGCGGGGCAGCTGGTTGCGACAAGAGATGGCGGAAGGGGTATTGTGCTTGGACGGGAAGCAGCAGGGGAGGTCGCAGAGGCGATGTGGAGGAGAAACTGCAGGAGGTGGTCTCGACCATGGAGTGCCTACGCTAGCCGGCGAGCTCATGGCCTGCAGCAGAAGCAAGGCGCAGAATGGGACAGGTACTTGGCGAGTCCGCATGTAGAGGTACTTGGCGAACTTGAGGAGGTAGTCTTAGCATGCAGGGACAACATACCCAGACTTGGCCAGCGCTGGGCATTGGGATTGGGAGTGTGCTTGCTCGGGCATGGAGCTGGTCACTAGTAGGGGAGTCGACAGTGGTAGAGACGAAGCTGAAGAAGGACGATGGCATGTGGTGGATCACGCCCGTGGAGATGGGGCCGAGGGCGGGCTTGTGGTGGCCTCGGCGATTCCAGAGATGGCAGCAGCCATGCGAAGTAGTGGTGGCCAGAGCAGAGGTAGGCGTCGGCGAGGTCGAGATGGCGGGGCTTAGGCGGCTGCCCGCGGATGAGGGTGCCATGGGAGGCGGCTGCGTGGGCACCAGGTGAGTTCCCTCAGTTTAAATTGATCACATACCCATACAATTTATTTAGTTGAGTTTAAAAAAAGGTTGCATGATGACATGATGCAATGCAATAAACAAATAAAACACACGACGATCACGAAATATATGGAAGGCGCCTGGAGCGTCAGTCCTGGGTTGTTACACGGGCGTAGGCGTAGTAAGCAAGCTTCTCCTCGTCCCGCGAGCCACCACACGCGTGGGCAAGGGAGCGGGCGTACGCGTAGTAAGCAAGCTTCTCCTCATTCTGCGAGTTGATTGGACACATCAAAAGTAGTACATAGCATCTCCAGTGTATAGAGCCTTGCCTCTAAGTTAGGCCCCACATGGTTTGCCTATTTTTTAAATAATGCGTCAAGTCGCAATTTCTTTGTTCACCCGTGGTACACGATCCTCCATCTAGTGGACAACCAGTACATGTGTCAAATTACCATGTGGGCTGCGTTTTTGTATAGAAATGAGCTCCACCGTCACGCGAGTGTGGTTGGGAAAGAGACGGAAGTACATGCGCCGTGCGTGCATCTATTCTCTTCGTGCACATCCCCCACCTACGTGGGTTTGTGTGAGAGAGATACACACATAGAGAGATGGCATGTGCGTTCATGAGTGTTTTTTGTTATGGGGGGTGATTCCGTGAATGTATTTGTGAGAATATGTGTCAATGATATCTCAAACAAAAATGTGACACATGCAATGTCTATGAAATAGAGGCCTATCTATATCATATATAGAGGGGGCTATCCATGAGAAGAGAGGGAGGGGTCATAGATATCGATAGTCGAAGAGAGGATCAAGTGTGTGGGTGCGAGATCGATGAAGAGAGCCATCAAAATTGTGTGTGTGCACGTCAAAGATATAGGGTGACTGACCTACCATAAAGTCAGAGGGCAGAGGGCAAGTTTATGTGTGGCAGGGTGACATGACTAGATCGCTCGATGTATCGTTGTGCGTGTAGGGGGGGCGAGGGGGAGGCAGAGACATAACTAGAGAGGTAGATCAACTCGTATATGTCTTGAGAAGGAGAGACCTAGCTATGCCTTGAGGGATATTGGTCGACATCCATACATAAGTGAAGGACGAGAAATAGTTTGGGACACACACGCATAGAGAGGGGGGGCAGAGAGAGAGGGATCTAGAGTGCCGAAGGGGTGGTGGAGTTGCTTCTCGGAGATGGTGGGAGAGGCCTACTAGACAAACTGAGGGTACAACTGCAATATCAAGAAGAGAGGGGATGTGTTTTTATGTGTGTGTGTGATAGATGCGTCGGGAGGCATGCATGGATGATGAAGGGGATCATATGTGTTTGGTAAGTAGATCAAACTAGATCGGTAGTTCAATTGTTGTGTGTCGGAGGAAGGGATAGACATATCTAATGAGGTAGATTGATCGGCGCATGGGGAAAATGAGTTATAAACGACCTAGCTAATAATATGTATAGTGGGAGATCAGTCGGTGTACATCCATTTGTTAGAGGCAAATAAGGCCCGGAGAAATGGATAGAGAGAGAGGGATGGAGCTAGGAGGTGGTGCGAGAGGCCTACTAGATAAGGGGAGGAGTGTGCGATTTGTGAGATCGGTGAAAAGAGGGGCGAGGGTTTACACGTGTGTGGGACCGTATGAGACATGAGGCAAGGACAGAGAAAGGAGCAGATGCAAACTGTGTGTTTGTGTGTGGTACGCAGACATCGCTAGAGAGGTTTATCGATCGGTGTGTGTCAGAAAGAAGGAGTTGTGGAGATCGTGGGAGAACGACCTAAAGAAAAAAAATGAATGTGCGCAATGGATAGAATGCTGAGGGAGGGGCGCGAGGAGGGCGTGTGCATGCACGGGAGAAAGTTAGTGCTAGCCACAAAGGTTAAAGGTTATGTGTCAATGATATCCCAAACAAAAATGTGACACATGCAATGTCTGCGAAATAGAGGCCTATCTATATCATATATAGAGGGGGCGATCCACGAGAAGAGAGGGAGGGGTCATAGATATCGATAGTCGAAGAGAGGATCAAGTATGTGGGTGCGAGATCGATGAAGAGAGCCATCAAAATTGTGTGTGTGCATGTCAAAGATATAGGGTGACTGACCTACCGTAACGTCAGTGGGCAGAGGGCAAGTTTGTGTGTGGCAGGGAGACATGACTAGATCGCTCGATGTATCATTGTGTGTTGGGGGCAGGGGGGAGGTAGAGACATAACTAGAGTGGTAGATCAACTCGTATATGTCTTGAGAATGAGAGATGCATTAAGGGAGATTGGTCAACATCCATACACAAGTGAAGGATGAGAAATAGGTTGGGACACACACACACAAAGAGAGAGAGAGAGAGGTAGAGTGCCGAAGGGGTGGTGGAGTTGCTTCTCGGAGATGGTGGGACATGCCTACTACACAAACTGAGGGTACAACTGCAATATCAAGAAGAGAGGGGATGTGTTTCTATGCGTGTGTGCGTGATAGATGTGTCGGGAGGGATGCATGGATGATGAAGGGGATCATATGTGTTTGGTAAGCAGATCTAACTAGATCGGTAGATCAATTGTTGTGTGTCGGAGGAAGGGATGGACATAACTAATGAGGTAGATTGATCGCCACGTGGGGAAAATGAGTTATTAACGACCTAGCTAGCTATATGTATAGTGGGAGATCGGTCGGTGTACATCCATTTGTTAGAGGCAAATAAGGCCTAGAGAAATGGATAGAGAGAGAGGGATGGAGCTAGGAGGTGGTGCGAGAAGGTTTATTGTTGTGTGTGTGCGTGTGTGTATGTATGTGGTACACAGACATCGCTAGAGAGGTTTACTGATCTATGTGTGTCAGAAAGAAGGAGTTGTGGAGACCGTGGGAGAACGACCTAAAGAAAAAAATGAATGTGCGCAATGGATAGAATACTGAGGGAGGGGGGAGAGGAGGGCGTGTGCATGCATGAGAGAAAGTTAGTGCCAGTACCAAAGGTTAGAGGTTATGTGTCGATGGTATCTCAAACAAAAATGTGACACATGCAATGTGTGAAATAGATGCCTATCTATATCATATATAGAGGGGGCGATCCACGAGAAGAGAGGAAGGGGTCATAGATATCGATAGAGTCGAAGAGAGGATCAAGTGTGTGGGTGCGAGATCGATGAAGAGAGCCATCGAAATTGCGTGTGTGCACGTCAAATATATAGGGCGACTGATCTACCAGAACGTCAGAGGGCAGATGCAAGTTTGTGTGTGGCAGGGAGACATGACTAGAGAGCTCGATGTATTGGTGTGTGTGTGATGGGGGAGAGACCTAACTAGAGAGGTAGATCGATTCGTATATGTGTTGAGAAGGAAAGACCTAGCTACGTATTGAGGGAGATCGGTCGACATCCATACATAAGTGAAGGACGGGAAATAGGTTGGGACACACAGAGAGAGAGAGAGGTAGAGTGCCGAAGGGGTGGTGGAGTTGCTTCTTGGAGATGGTGGGAGGGGCCTACTAAACAAACTGAGGGTACTTCAATACCATGAAGAGTGGGATGTGTTTTTGTGTGTGCGTGTGCATGATAGATGTGTCGGGAGGCATGCATGGATGATGAAGGGGGGCCATGTGTTTGGTAAGTAGACCTAACTAGATCGGTAGACCAATTGTTATGTGTCAGAGGAAGTGAGGGACATAATTACACTAGTAGAAAAAGGGTCAAATGTGAAGCACATTAGTGCCGGTTTGAATTTGAGCCGGCACTAATGTGACCATTAGTGCCGGTTCCAACGGCTAGGCGGGCGGGCATCATTAGTACCGGTTCGTGGGCAACCTTTAGTACCGGTTCATGCCACGAACTGGTACTAATGAGGCTGTGTCAGGCTATGGTCAGGCTGGGGCCCCCATGAAGACCTTTAGTACCGGTTCATGCCCTGAACCGGTACTAGAGTTTCTTAGTAAGCTGATTTTTAGTCCCACCTCGCCAAGAGAGAGGTAGTATGAGCGGTTTATAAGCCGTGAGTGCACAGACAATGACGAAGAGTTGCAATGCTCACCTGCATGTTGATTAGCTTCAAGCCTTCCAGAATAGCATAGATTGCACTGAGCTATGTGCAGTGCAGTCTACACTATTCCGAATGGCTTGAAGCAAATTAACCAGCATTGCACCTCTTTTTTATTTTTAATAACTTATTTGAACTCTGGACTTCTTTTGTGTTCAGTATGCAGCATTCAAAGCGACGTCATCAATTTCCAACATGTTCTGACATCATTTGTTGTTTTTCGGCCATTTACCTAATTGTTTAGAGAGCTAAATGACCGTGAAATTGAAAATCACTACAAAATGAATTCTGAAAATGTTGAAACTTGGCATGGTATCATTATTTCACCCGCATAGCATGTGCGAAAGAGTAGAGAGGGTCACGGCAAAAACTGGACGCACTTCGTGTACAAACTGGACAAACTCTTTTGGAGTATCAGGGTTTCGGACGAGAACTCATCTGTTACACGGGCACTTCAATGTTTTTTAAACTTATTTGAACTCCGAACTTCTTTTGTGTTCAGTATGCAGCATTCAAAGCGACGTCATCAATTTCGAACATGTTCTGACATCATTTGTTGTTTTTCGGTCATTTACCTTATTGTTTAGAGAGCTAAATGACCGTGAAATTGAAAATCACTACAAAATGACTTCTGAAAATGTTGAAACTTGGCATGGTATCATCATTTCACCCGCATAGCATGTGCAAAAGAGTAGAGAGGGTCACGGAAAAAACTTGACGCACTTCGTGTACAAACTGGACAAACTCTTTCGGAGTATCAGGGTTTCGGACGAGAACTCATCTGTTACACAGGCACTTCAATGTTTTTTAAACTTATTTGAACTCCGGACTTCTTTTGTGTTCAGTATGCAGCCTTCAAAGCGACGTCATCAATTTCCAACATGTTCTGACATCATTTGTTGTTTTTCGGTCATTTACCTAATTGCTTAGAGAGCTAAATGACCGTGAAATTGAAAATCACTACAAAATGACTTCTGAAAATGTTGAAACTTGGCATGGTATCATCATTTCACCCGCATAGCATGTGGGAAAGAGTAGAGAGGGTCACAGCAAAAACTGGACACACTTCGTGTACAAACCGGACAAACTCTTTCGGACTATCAGGGTTTCGGACGAGAACTCATCTGTTACACGGGCACTTCAATGTTTTTTAAACTTATTTGAACTCCGGACTTCTTTTGTGTTCAGTATGCAGCATTCAAAGCGACGTCATCAATTTCTAACATGTTCTGCCATCATTTGTTGTTTTTCGGTCATTTACCTAATTGTTTAGAGAGCTAAATGACCGTGAAATTGAAAATCACTACAAAATGACTTCTGAAAATGTTGAAACTTGGCATGGTATCATCATTTCACCCGCATAGCATGTGCGAAAGAGTAGAGAGGGTCACGGCAAAAACTGGACGCACTTCGTGTACAAACTGGAAATAGAAGAAAAGAAATAATGCAAAAAAGAAAAAAAACTATACAAAAAAATTACTCAAAAATAAATAGAAGAAAATAAATAATGTAGAAAAGAAAAAAACTATATAAAAAATTACTCAAAAATAAATAGAAGAAAATAAATAATACAGAAACGGAAAAACTATATAAAAAATTTGTTGGCGCGCTGCCTAGTGGGCCTGCCAGACCTAGGGTGTGCAAATGCAGGCCCAGAAGGGCCAGCGGACTCACAGGGCAGCGCGCCCTAGTTAGGCCCAGAAGCCTGCTATATAGAGAAGCTCGAAGGAGCAGCCATGGCTGGGTTTATAAACCAGTGCGGCTGCCCTTCGCTTGGCGAGGTGGGACTAAACATTTGTGCACCGCCGGTGGCAGCGCACAACCATTAGTATCTGTTGGTGGCTCCAACCGGTACTAAAGCTGGGGGCCTTTAGTACCGGTTCGTGGCACGAACGGGTACTAAAGGGGTCGTTTCCCGCCCCTTGGCCTGGCGAAAATTGGCCTTTAGTACCGGTTGGTGGCTCCAACCGATACTAAAGACCCCTCCTATATATATGGAACTTACAAAAAAATCAATTTCATCGACCACCAATACTTCTTCTCGATCCAACTTCTTCGCCGCGCCCGTCGCCCATCGCGCGCCGCCCTCGCCGCCCCCACCACCCGTCGTCGCCGTCACCACCGTCGCCCACGCCACCCGTCGTCCCCGTCACCGCCGTCGCCCCCGCCACCCGTCGTCGCCGTCACCGCCGTCGCCCCCGCGCGCCGCGCCCGTCACGCCGCCGCCTCTCGCCCCCGCCGCGCCCGTCCCCGTCGTCGCCCGCCGCCTCCCGCTCATACACACACACATACACACACAGACACACACACACACACCACACACACACACATGCACACACACACATGCACACACTCACACACACATACATTGTTTTTACTTATTTTCTATTTTCTGTTGTTTATATTAATGTTAGAGAAATTACATAGATAATAATGTTAAATGTTAATGTTAGATGAATTATATGGAAAAGATGTTAAATATTAATGTAAAATATATTTTACATGAATTAGAACAAGTTGAACTAGTTGAATTAGTAAAGCTAGATATTAATTAGGTATATATATGAGATTTGAACTAGTTGAATTACTATAACTAGTTTATTTTTAGTATGAAAATTAATATAACAAGTTTATTTTTAGTAAGAAAATTTAGGTATATGAGATTTGATGATCTAATCAAAATATTACTATATAGAACTACCTACTTTATTTTAGTAAGAAATTAATAGAACTAGTTTATTTTTAGTAAATGCTTAGTTGAATTCATAGAACTAGTTTATTTAGTTGAATTAATAGAACTAGTAAGTGTTTAATGTTTCACCTATATATGAACATATGTTAGATATTAGATATAAATTATATGTTAGATATATATTTAATTTAGTTATATGAGATTTCATTATCTAATTAACATTTTATTATATAGAACTAGCTACCTTATTTTTAGTAAGAAAATTAATAGAACTAGTTTAGTTGAATTAATTAGTTGAACTAGTTAGTTGAATTAGTTCAATTAATTAGGTATATTCTTTGTAAGTGCTTAGTTAAATTAGTTCAATTAATTAGTTGAATTAACAGAATTACTTGAATTAATAGAACCAATAAGTGTTTAATGTTTCACCTATGAACATAGGAATGTCGTCCGACGACGAACACGATTTCATTATGTGCGAATACTGCGAAGACCAGCGCGGCCTGTGCGGCAGAAATTTTCTAGTTGATGATAGACGCTTCAGCATCAAGCTGGATGAGAACTTCGAAGTGGATACAGTAAGTCACAACGACAAGTCTTTTTTCATAATTAAGCATGACTTATGCTTCATTTGCTTCACCTTTTAATTTTAATTTTTCACTATTCTACTAGCGTATCCCCTGCCATGCAAGAATTTTTGTCTTGGATAAGATAGGTTTCAGTCCTAACGAAACTATGGAGGTAAAAATAGTTTACTTGAAGACCGAGCATGGTTATACCTTCAAAGTCAAATTATACAATGCAGACACATACACCTATTTTGAATGCAAAACTTGGCAAGCACTATGCAAGGCTTATGCATTTGAGCCTGATATGGTTATCACCTTTGATATTCGTTCGGAAGATGATATTGAAGGTAATAGAGACATCTGGGTCGATGTGCAGACGCCTCCAGTTCTACCATTATGTGAGTTTCTCAACCATATTTATGTCTTCGATATGAGATTATTTGAACTAGTTGAATAATTAATAGATCTCAATTTATATTGACAGCTTACTTCCAATCAAGCAAACATGTCCGACGCTTGGTAGACAGGACCGTCCACTGTCCCGGGGCTGAACTAAACTGCGAGGAGACAAGTCATTATGTTTCATGGCTTGAGGATCTTGATGCTGTCAAGACAAATTTATTTCCTGCACTTAGAAATGTTAGTACTCAAAACGTGCGACCAATAGTGTTCGTACTGAACTACAGTCACATATATTTAGGAAAGATGGTAAGATTTCTACTATTTCTCCTCAGTGCATCTTTTGCATACATTATTTTTTTAAGCTAAACTTCATTGCTAAGTATGTTACTATACGATGTTCTTCAACAGGGACTCCCGATGAATGTTGTGCCTGATTGGATCGAGACTAAAGGTACCATGAATATTGTTAGCTTACGACCAAGATATCCTACAATGCACTTTAGTGCATTCAGGATTTCTAATAGCGAGGAATGCTTAATAGTAAAAGACTGGAGAAAAATTGTGAACGATCACAGAGAAGTACTAGGGGGCAGCAATCAGAAGCGCAACCCACGATTAGGAGACAGGTTCATCTGCATGCTCCAATATGATGAATCAGCAAAGCTATACATGTTCTATGCTATTTTACCTGAGAGAGAGCAGCAGGAGTGATTAATTAGCTAGTTCATGCTCTTAGTACTTGTCCTCTCATGTCCGTGTTCTTCGTCCTGAACTTAATCTCAAAGAGTGATTTTCTTTTGTGGTGTTATGAACGCTTATAATATAATTACCATGTTGAACTCGATGATATCTTTGCTATGAAAACCGTTGGTGATGATATATATGATGCAAGAGTTTTTATATTAATTAATATGATGATGATGATGAGTTATTATATCATTTATGAAAGAAATTGCATATTAGTTTCAACTGGATGGATTCTAGCTAAGTGATCAAGTATATGCCATATCCATATTACCTCGATCACTTAAGTAGGTGATCAAGTATATATAATATGGATATGACATATACTTGATGACTTAGCTAGGATCCACACGCATCCAGTCAAACTAATCACTAATGATTTAACAACTCATTATAATGTAAAACAATCACTAAATTAAATTGAAAACACAAAATTAAAGTAAAAATAAAAAATAAAACCAAAACACACCCAAACATTTAGTACCGGTTGGTGTTACCAACCGGTACTAATGTCCTACGCGCCCACGGAGCTGGCTCGTGCCACGTGGTTGCCCTTTAACACCGGTTCATGCTGAACCGGTACTAAGGGGGGGGGGGGCTTTAGTGCCTACAATTTAGTGCCGGTTACCGAACCGGCACTAAAGGCCCTTACGAACCGGTGCTATTGCCCGGTTCTGCACTAGTGTTAATGAGGTAGATCGATTGGCGCGTGGGGAAAACGAGTTATAAATGACCTAGCTAGCTATATGTATAGTGGGAGATCGATCATTGTACATCCATTTGTTAGAGGCAAATAAGGCCCAGAGAGATGGATAGAGAGAGAGGGATGGAGCTAGGAGGTGGTGCGAGAGGCCTACTAGATAGGCGAGAGGAGTGTGCGATTGTGAGATCAATGAAAAGACGATCAAGAAATTACACGTGTGTGGGACCGTATGAGTGATACGAGGCATGGACAGAGAAAGGAGGAGATGGAAAGTGTGTGTGTATGTGGTAGGCAGACATCGCTATAGAGAGGTTTATTTATCGTTGTGTGTCGGAAAGAAGGAGTTGTGGAGACCATGGGAGAACGACCTAAAGAAAAAAAGGAATGTGCGTGATGGATAGAATGTTGAGGGAGGGGAAGGGCGAGGAGGGCGTGTGCGCGCACAAGAGAAAGTTCGTGCTAGCTACAAAGGTTAGGTGATTGTGTGGGTGTAAGAGACTAACAAAGATCATAATTCGATATTAAAGTGGATTCATATATTTGAATAAGAGATCATAGTGTTATAAACCTATGCATGCATGAATATTGCGGTGATACGCGTGGTGTGGTTTGCAGATGTTATAATATAATGTCATAATGCGTGGTGTTTGTGTAGGATCAAAAGTATGTCTAGAGGGGGGTGATTAGACTAATTGAACAAATAAAAATCTAGCCTTTTCCCAATTTTAAGTCTTGGCAGATTTTAGTAACTTAGCACAAGTCAAGCAATCAACCTACACTTGCAAGTCTAAGAGTATAGTAGCGGACTGTAAAACATTTGCATATGAAGGTAAAGGGAGGAGTTTGGAGGGAGCAAACACAATGTAGACACGGAGATTTTTGGCATGGTTCCAATAGGTGGTACTATCGTACATCCACGTTGATGGAGACTTCAACCCATGAAGGGTAACAGTTGCGCGAGTCCACAGAGGGGTCCACCCACGAAAGGTCCACGAAGAAGCAACCTTGTCTATCCCACTATGGCCATCGCCCATCAAGGACTTGCCTCACTAGGGTAGATCTTCACGAAGTAGGCGATCTCCTTGCCCGTACAAACTCCTTGGTTCAACTCCACAATCTTGTCGGAGGCTCCCAAGTGACACCTAACCAATCTAGGAGACACCACTCTTCAAAACGTAATAGGTGGTGTGTTGATGATGAACTCCTTGCTCTCGTGCTTCAAATGATAGTCTCCCCAACACTCAACTCTCTCTCACTGATTTGGATTTGGTGGAAAGATGATTTGAGTGGAAAGCAACTTGGGGAAGGCTAGAGATCAAGATTCATATGGTTGGAATGGAATATCTTGGTCTCAACACATGAGTAGGTGGTTATCTCGCAAAAAATGAATGCTGAAGTGTAGGGATGTTCTGATGGCTCTCCTTACTAATGAAGGAAGGGTGGAGGGGTATATATAGCTTCCACACAAAATCTAACCGTCACACACAATTTACCAAACTCGGTGGGACCGAATCAGAAAACTCGGTCAGACCGATTCAATTCATAATGTGACTGTTAGGCATTTCGGTGGGACCAACATGTCAACTCGATGGAACCGATTCTATTAGGGCTAGGGCATAACACAATCTCGGTGAGACCGATTACACAAACTCGGCAGGACCGATTTGGGTAATAGGCTAACCAGAGAGTTGGTCAGGCAAACTCGGTGGGACCGAATCGCTCATTTCGGTGAGACCGAAACGTTACGAAAGGGAAACAAAGAGTTTGCATTGCGAACTCGGTGGCACCGATCGCTCATCTCGTTTGAACCGCAACGTTACGAAGGGAAACAAAGAGTTTGCAATCCTATCTCAGTGAGACCAAGATCCCTATCGATGAGACCGATATGACTAGGGATTCTGGCAGTGGCTATGTCCAGTGAACTCGGTGGTGCCAGATAGAACATTTCGGCGGGGCCGAGTTTGACTTTTGGTTTGGGACATATGTGGATATGAGAAAGTGGTTGATGGTTTTTGGAGCATATCACTAAGCATTTTGAGCAAGCAAGCCATTAAGCAACACCTCATCCCCTTTTAATAGTATTGACTTTTCCTATGTGAAGGAAATATGCCCTAGAGGCAATAATAAAGTTATTATTTATTTCCTTATATCATGATAAAGATTTACTATTCATGCTAGAAATTGTATTAACCGAAAACATAATACATGTGTGAATACATAGACAAACAAAGTGTCACTAGTATGCCTCTACTTGACTAGCTCGTTAATCAAAGATGATTAAGTTTCCTAGCCATTGACATGGGTTGTCATTTGATTAACGGGATCACGTCATTAGGAGAATGATGTGATTGACTAGACCCATTCCGTTAGCTTAGCACTCGATCGTTTAGTATGTTGCTATTGCTTTCTTCATGACTTATACATGTTCCTATGACTATGAGATTATGCAAATCCCGTTTACCGGAGGAACACTTTGTGTGCTACCAAACGTCACAACGTAACTGGGTGATTATAAAGTGCTCTACAGGTGTCTCTGAAGGTACTTTTTGGGTTGCCGTATTTCGATATTAGGATTTGTCACTCCGATTGTCGGAGAGGTATCTCTGGGCCCTCTCGGTAATGCACATCACTTAAGCCTAGAAAGCATTGCAACTAATGAGTTAGTTGCGGGATGATGTATTACGGAGTGTGTGAAGAGACTTGCTGGTAACGAGATTGAACTAGGTATTGAGATACCGACGATCGAATCTCGGGCAAGTAACATACCGATGACAAAGGGAACAACGTATGTTGTTATGCGGTCTGACCGATAAAGATCTTCGTAGAATATGTGGGAACCAATATGAGCATCCAGGTTCCGCTATTGGTTATTGACCGGAGACGTGTCTCGGTCATGTCTACATAGTTCTCGAACCCGTAGGGTCCGCACGCTTAACATTTCGATGACAGTTATATTATGAGTTTATATGTTTTGATGTACCGAAGGTTGTTCGGAGTACCAGATGAGATCACAGACATGACGAGGAGTCTCAAAATGGTCGAGACATGAAGATTGATATATTGGAAGCCTATGTTTGGATATCGGAAGTGTTCCGGGTGAAATCGGGATTTTACCAGAGTACCGGGAGGTTACCGGAACCCCCCGGGAGCTTAATGGGCCATAGTGGGCCTTGTGGAGAAGAGGAGAGGCGGACAGGGCAGGGCCGCACGCCCCTCCCCCCTAGTCCGAATAGGACAAGGAGAGGGGGGCGGCGCCCCCCTTCCTTTCCTCTCTCCCTCCTCTTTCCCCCTCCACTCCTAGTCCAACAAGGAAAAGGGAGGGAGTCCTACTCCCGGTAGGAGTAGGACTCGTCCTGGCACGCCCCCTCTAGGTCGGCCGCACCTCCCCCCTTGCTCCTTTATATACGGGGGCAGGGGGGCACCCTAGAGACAACAATTGATCGTTTGATATTTTAGCCGTGTGCGGTGCCCCCCTCCACCATAGTCCACCTCGATAATACTGTAGCGGTGCTTAAGTTGAAGCCCTGTGTCGGTAGATCATCATCGTCACCACGCCGTCGTGCTGACGAAACTCTCCCTTAACACTCGGCTGGATCGGAGTTCGAGGGACGTCATCGGGCTGAACATGTGCTAAACTCGTAGGTGCCGTGCGTTCGGTACTTGATCGGTTGGATCATGAAGACGTACAACTACATCAACCGTGTTGTGCTAACGCTTCCACTTTCGGTCTACGAGGGTACGTGGACAACACTCTCCCCTCTCGTTGCTATGCATCACCATGATCTTGCATGTGTGTAGGTAATTTTTTGAAATTACTACGTTCCCCAACACTATGGACTCATTGTGATCTTGGATCACTGAAATGAAAATGTAGAGTCTTGAGCTTGAACCACCCCACGCATGACCCCCACGTCACGCATGACCCTCCACGTCGCGCGTTCAACGCGGGTCGTGGGGAAACGCGAGAAGTTTCTGCGGTAAAATCCGCCCCACCTACCCGCGCGCCGTTTTGGGCCTAACCCAACAACGCGCCGCGCTTATGTGTGGCTCAGGCCCGGTAGGTGTACAAAAGTAGGGGTCTCCTTTTGACCCCTTTACTTGTGTACTGGCAGTCAGAGCCACGCGCCGCGGCCACGCTTAGCAGGGCAGAGGAGGGAAGCCGGAGACAAGCCGAAGCACAAGACAACCAAGGCGACACCAAGACCAGAAGCACAAGAGGGCAAGAGGGCGAGGTGGACTCCCTCAGCAAGATCCTTGCCGAGGCGGCCCCCCGTAGCCCCAACAAGAGCCTTGTCGGGGCAACTTGCCCAACACCAGTAGAGCGAGCCACCCTTGAGCCCACAGGCTCCGACCTAATCAACTAAATTGGTACCAGGGCTCGGGAGGCACCTCTGTGGTGGCATACAGATCTTTGTCAAGATCATAAACACAAAAGATCATATGAGGATTAGAAGACGACGAGATCCTCGCCAGGGAAATCCACAAGACCCCCGGCAAGCGTCTTGCCGGGGACGACTACGACACCACGGCAAGACCCTTGCCGGGCCCACGGCAAGGCTCTTGCCGAAGACACCAACAGGACCACTGTCAGGCCCGCACCAGCCAAGACTCCACCGTCGTTCGCATGCAGCTGCCAGCCCAACCAACTGGCCAGGCGCCTGGGTGGCAACATGCAGCTTCCAGGCCAAATCAGCAAGCACCCGCGTGGCGGCATGCAGATCTTCATGAAGGCCCTACCACCATACCACCTCAGCTGCTTGCCTGCCTACATGGCGCTTCATGCATCACTAGCCTGGGCGCGTGTCGAAGCGAGGCAGAGCGGCGACGGCCCCGATAAAGCTAATGGACACCTATGTAGCGCATTTAATGCACTTTGTCCCATAATGCCGTGCGATAAGCTCGTGCACTGTAGGCCTTTCCACCTCCTGTGTGCCACTGTGGCAACACCTTTTTCCTATAAAAGGAGGCCCGAGGCGACTAGGAGAGGGGTCTGGCTTTTTGGAACGGCACAGCCACCGTAGCTAGTTCAAAAAGCTCAAGAACACACAATACATCCACCAAAGCAGGACTATGGTTGTACGTATCCTCATGGCCCAAACCTGGGTAAACGATCCGTGTGCTCGCTCCTAAACCTGCTCTTCTCAAGACCCCACACCCGCTGACCATAGAAGGGATCCCAGTGATCCCATAGGTGTCATTCCCACCGACACTCGGTCAGACCGAGTCACAGTTTGGTGGCTCCGAGATTGCTAGGGTTTCATAGACTGAAAAGCACATGGCCTAAGCCGATTTGCAATTTTCGGTCAGACTGAAAAGCGCATGTGCAATGGCCTAAGCCAAATCGGTGAGACCGATTTCTACAACTCGGTCGGTCCGAGATGAGTTCGGCGGAGACCTAACCCTAAACTTTCGAATCAAACCTAACTTAAAGGGAGTTTTCTTTGGATAGATTGATTTCCTACTTTGTGCGAATCATGGCAAAGCAATGAGCTAAGAATCGAAATGGGGAATTAGCACATAAAGTCAAACTCATACCCTAGTTCGGCGGGAATTCACTACAGCGACAACGGCGGGGTAGAATACTGTTGGCGGCGACGGAGATCAGCGGCAGGAGGTCGCTAGCGACAAGGAGACGATCCAGAGACCTGAGACAGCAGAGCAGGACACGCGCGGGACAAAGAGTTTTGGAGAAGTTTCCAAAATTCAACCCGTCAGTATATATATCCCGACCCTGTCGGTGTGACCGAGCAGAACAACTCAGTGGCACCGAGATGTAGAATCGCAAGCGATTGCTGCAACTCAGTGTGACCTAAAAGTTCAAATCTGTTACAACGAGATTGAAAACCTAGATCAACTCATTGAACTCGGTGTGACCGAAAAGGATGGATCGGTCAGACCGAAATGCACAGAGAGGTTTTGGAAGTTTAAGTCTATGATGAATCGGGGACTCCGAGTGCTCCTCACACAGAGTGCTTCGAATCTGACTTGGTCAAACTTTGTGATGTAGCATGAATAGAGTTTGAGATGAGAAAATCATAGATAGCTAGAGGAGGTTCTTAGGCATTCTTGTCCATCCACTTAGCAAAAGAGAAAATTCCAATCAATCAAAACAACAAGTGGATGTCCTCGAATGAGTAAAATATGCATCAACATGCTCACACAATAAAATGGAAAATGAAATATGTGGCAGACCATGCACAAACACTCTAGCATCTATCAAGAAATTGGCGATGACTAGGTCATCTATATATGAGTATATTGACTTCGGAGTCAAATGAGAACATTTGATTGTAGGTCATACTCATCGTTTAAGCACATGTGGGGTTACCACTTTTACATAAAGCATTGTAGTATTCACACCTTTAGAGTTGCTTTAGCTCAATTTTTAGAGTAAATCTCCCCCTAGATGTGATATCCCCCCTAAAAGGGATGAACTAACCATGGGTTTTGTCGATAATGACTTCATGTAGATATTGCAGATATGGATGCGCAATGTTGATGTAGATCATTTGGAGCAATCCATTGGAGTGAGTTGCACTTGCAATACCTACACGGGTTAGTCCCACAAGGAACAAACAAGGATATCCATAGACATAGAGTGATGTACACACAAGATGATGTCCATGAAAGCATTAGGTTACCTTGTCCCTTGTCTTACCAACAAGAGTGTTTGCGAATCTTTGAACTAGTGCAAGATGTGGAAGTTGTTTACACTTGTTCTCGCGAAAGTGATATGAGTGAAGTATGTTGGCGGAGTCACCCTCAAGAACTCTCTAGTTCTTCTTCTTTGGGATCCACATCATCTTGATTGGACCCTTGGAGTTGTAGTCATACTTGATGAAGTAGAACTTGATGTAGTTTTGGGAACCCACTTGACCAAGGCCTTGGGAGCTTCTTCAAATGCATCAATCTCCTCTTGAAGCTTGTCCTTGCCTTTTTGCTAGTGGTCTTGTGGTCTTGTGGTGGAAGATCATCTTGAGCTTGTGTCCCTCGGAATGAAGTAGGATCATACTTCTCTTGATGAGGAACAAACTTTGTCTTGGGGTATTTATCTTCTTCCCACTCAACTCCATTGGCATTGAACTTTCATTCAAAACAAATACCTTGATTCTTCCAGTGCCTTCCTTTCTTGCGTACAATTTCCTCAAATTGCGTACTTCCGGCAAGACTCTTGTAGACACCTTTTTTCTATAATTCCCTTCAATAAGCTATTTTCTTGCTCAAGTGTAACTTGGCTAAGAGAAAATTTAGTGGAATCAAGAGAACTACTAGAAGCAACAATATTGGATTTAACATGATTGTTGTTACTACTAGAATAAGAATCTTTCTTATTCTTGTTGCTAGATTTAACATGTGGCATGTAAGTAGACAAGAGAAAACGCTTGGCAATGTAAGAAGAACTTTTCTTGCAAAGATCATCATTGATTGCTTTTAAGAACCCATGCTCTTTCTCAAGGTTGAGCTTTTCAAAGCGTAACTTCTCATGAGTCTTTAAAACCTCTCAATGATTCTCCAAGGTAGTTTCATGAGCTAACTTAACAGTGTTTAGTTCTTTAGTTAGACACTCAATCTCCTTCTTATCATCATCATTCGTTTTATCTTGATTAGCATGATTAGTAGCAAGTTCATCATAGTTTTCATCACTAGAGTTGTCAACAAGTAGATCATCATCACCTAGCAAATCATCTTCATCACTATTGAAATCAACATACTCCGGGTGTGATACCTTTTGACCTTTAGCCATGAAGCATCTTCCAATTCCTTCATTTGGTGAGTCAAATATGTTGTAGGAGTTGGTTGACACAAGTGCTAGACCGGCAACACCTTCATCTTGAGTAAATTCGGAGTCAGAGTGATAAGTTCTCTCGGAGTGATTGTCAGAGTCGGAGCCGAATACCGATTCACCAACATGAGCTTGATGTCTTCGTTTTGTGTAGCTCCTTGATGGTTTGTCCTTCCTTTCTGAATTCTTGCTTCTCCATGATGTTCTTCGTTCATAACGGTCATCTCTACCACTTCTCTCTCTTGGTGGTGATTCTTCTCTTCTACTTCTCCTTTTGGGTGAATCTTCTCTTCTTTTGTAGGGAGCCATACACTCATTGGAGTAGTGTCCAGGTCTTCCACAATTGTAGCAATTACGTTCACGACTCGAAGATCTTTTGTCATTGTAGCACCTTGACTTGGAACTTCTTTCCTTGCTTCTACTCTTGTAGAACTGGTTGAAGTTCTTCACCATCAGGCTCAATTATTCATTGAATGCTTGTTTCTCACTTGATGATGTAGGAGCATCTCCTGAGGCTTTGTAAGCACCACTTGACTTGTTATGAAGCGTTTCCTTATCCTTGAGTGACATCTCATGAGCAACAATTCTTCCAATGACTTCTGTAGGTTTGAGATCTTTGTAGTCGGGCATCATTTGGATCAATGTGCACACGGTATCATACTTTCCATCCATGGCTCTTAGGAACTTCTTGATGATGAATCTATCGGTCATCTCATCACTTCCTAAGCCAGCAATCTCATTTGTGATGAGACCAAGCCTAGAGTACATTTCAGCGACACCTTCACCATCCTTAATTTTGAACTTGTCAAGTTGACATTGGAGCACATCCAATTTGGATTCCTTGACGGAGTCGGTACCATCGTGCATATCAATCAAAGTATCCCAAATTTCCTTTGCATTCTCAAGACGGCTGATTTTGTTAAATTCTTCGGGGCACAATCCATTAAAGAGGATATCGCAAGCTTGAGCATTGTATTGCAGCATCTCCAACTCTTCCACACTAGCTTCATGGTTCGGTTCTCTCCCATCAAAGAATTCACCTTGCAAGCCAGTACACACAATAGCCCAAACGGCGGGGTTATGTCCAACAATATGCATTTTCATCTTATGCTACCAACTAGCAAAACTAGTACCATCAACGTAAGGACCTCTCTGGTGGTAATTTCCCTCGCTAAACGCCATACTCTCCTAGGTTGTGAAACCAAGGCTATGATCACCAAAAGCTATGGAAATCAAGGCAAATGGAGACGAAAGCTCTGATACCACTTGTAGGATCGAAAGTATGTCTAGAGGGGGGGGGTGATTAGAGTGCTTGACCAAATAAAAATCTAGCCTTTTCCCAATTTTATGTCTTGGCAGATTTTAGCAACTTAGCACAAGTCAAGCAATCAACCTACACTTGCAAGTCTAAGAGTATAGCAGCGGAATGTAAAACATTTGCATATGAAGGTAAAGGGAGGAGTTTGGAGAGAGCAAACGCAATGTAGACACGGAGATTTTTGGCGTGGTTCCGATAGGTAGTGCTATTGTACATCCACGTTGATGGAGACTTCAACTCATGGAGGGTAACGATAGCACGAGTCCACTGAGGGCTCCACCCACGAAGGGTCCACGAAGAAGCAACCTTTTCTATCCCACCATGACCATCGCCCACGAAGGACTTGCCTCAGTAGGGTAGATCTTCATGAAGTAGGCGATCTCCTTGCCCGTACAAACTCCTTGGATCAACTCCACAATCTTGTCAGAGGCTCCCAAGTGACACCTAACCAATCTAGGAGACACCACTCTCCAAAAGGTAATAGATGGTGTGTTGATGATGAAGTCCTTGCGCTTGTGCTTCAAATGATAGTCTCCCCAACACTCAAATCTCTCTTACTGATTTGGATTTGGTGGAAAGATGATTTGAGTGGAAAGCAACTTGGGGAAGGCTAGAGATCAAGATTCATATGGTTGGAATGGAATATCTTGGTCTCAACACATGAGTAGGTGGTTTTCTCTCAGAAAATGAATGCTGAAGTGTAGGCACGTTCTGATGGCTCTCCTTACTAATGAAGGAAGGGTGGAGGGGTATATATAGCCTCCACACAAAATCTAAATGTTACACACAATTTACTAAACTCGGTGGGACTAAATCAGAAAACTCGGTCAGACTGATTCAGTTCATAATGTGACCATTAGGCATTTCGGTGGGACCGACATGTCAACTCGGTGGAACCGATTCTATAGGGTTAGGGCATAGCGTTATCTCGTTGAGACTAATTACACAAACTTGGTGGGACTGATTTTGGTAATAGGCTAACCAGAGAGTTGGTCAGGCAAACTCGGTGGGACCAAATCGCTCATTTCGGTGAGACCGAAACGTTACGAAAGGGAAACAGAGAGTTTGCATTACGAACTCAGTGGGACCGGTCGCTCATCTTGGTTTAACTTAAATGTTACGAAGGGAAACAGAGAGTTTGTAATCCCATCTCGGTGAGACCGAGATCCCTATCGGTGAGACCGATATGACTAGGGTTTCTGGCAGTGGCTATCTCAAGTGAACTCGATGGCACCAGATAGAAAATTTTGGTGGGGCCGAGTTTGACTTTGGGTTTGGGACATATGTGGATATGAGAAAGTGGTTGAGGATTTTTGGAGCATATCACTAAGCATTTTGAGCAAGCAAGCCATTAAACAACACCTCATCCCATGTTAATAGTATTGGCTTTTCCTATGGACTCAATGTTATCTTGGATCACTAAAATTAAAATGTAGAATCTTGAGCTTGAGCCAATGTGTGTCCTTAGCATTTTGAGGGGTCCACATTCCTAATACATGCCATGCCAATCATTGAACTTTCTGAAATTATCATCTTGAAATAGTGTTAGATCAATGAGTTTTATGTTGTTAATAATTACCAAAACCACCCAGGGATAGTTGCACTTTCAGTTTGCAACTCAGAGCTAAATATCAAACAATCTAAACCATACTATATATCGAACAATCTCCCATTTTATTTAAATTTGTGCTCATGTGTGGCGTTTGCAGCTCACAACTAAATATCGAACAATCTAAACCATACTATATATCGAACAATCTCCCATTTTATTTGAGTTTGTGATATTGTGCGGTGTTGGCAACTCATAGCTAATACTTGTAGATGTAGGGGGCGGGGCACCATACATTATGTGATAAACACATTATACATATGAGACATGTACTTTTATTTGAAGATCTAGCTAGATCTTGAAATGTACTGTTATTTGAAATCGGCATAAAGTGGATTCAAAAAATCAAGTTCGAGTTCATTTAGTACACATAGTTCATATCTAACTCGATAGTAATCATGTGGTGTGCTGTGAAGATAAACGATGGTTTAACTTGACAATGATGATGAATGTAGATCTTATTAAAATAGAGAAATGAATTCAAATTGTTTAACTTGACAACAATCATGATTGTAGATCTTATTCAAATAGAGAAACAAATTAAAAGTTCATATTGAAGCAGTACTATATACATTTGGAATGCACTAAAATGTTCATTTGAGTAGCAGGTTGCATGAATTATACACGTAGAAAAATATTTTAATTGAACATAACATGGATTCAAAGTTTTGAATGGCATTTTAGTAACTCATACAGTAAAACGGTACTAGACTCTTTTGCGTGGTGTGAATTGATTTCTTTTTGTTTTTTTCGTCAAGGGAAGTTTGAATTGATTTGGTACAGTACACGTTAGGCTTGTCCGAGAATTTCAACCCCGCCTTGTTATCCTGAAATTTTAAGATATCTCTTTGTCTCATTGTGCTCCTAAAATTCCATCCATCTCAAACCCGTGCCTAGCTATCCCAAAATTACAACACGTGCGAAAACTCCCACCTCCTGCGAAATCCTGACATGTGAAATTCCCGTCATACCCTTGAATCAAAAGAACCAGCTAGTTCAAATCAGTGGGCCTACTTTCATAACTTACCTCACATTTCAGACAAGCGCGTCCCTAAGCCATGGTTCTCCCCTCCCATCCCCTCCGCCCCATTCGTACACCGAGGCCGCGATAACCCACGAAACCCTACACCCTCCTTCGTCCGCCACCTATCCGAAGCCACTTCCCCGACGACATCATCCATCGCAACAGCTTGACGTCCCTCATCCACCGCACCGGATGAGTATCCGTCATCGATCTCATCGTCTTGCCGGTTCAGCTACCCCATCCTCCACCTCCAAGAAGCTGCCGCGACGTTTGCCTCGTCTTTCACACCACCGCCATTCCCACATCACCGTCTTCATCTACACCACCGGAAGAGCAGCACCATCACCGATTCCTCGGATGAAGCTGAGGCCTAATCGGTGCCACCAATGAGGTTCTACACTAATTGCTACATTTTCTTCTTGTTTCGATCTCATGGTGATACTGGCGCTCGGTCCCGAGCTGCCATGGCGCGGCTCCATCTACCGCGGTGTCGCTGGCCACTTCCTCCATGGCGTCGCTCCCTTGATGGCGATGTCCACATCAGTCGGAGCTGCTGCTGCTCCGGCTCTCGCTAGCTCTGCTGCTGCTACTTCAGCTCTCGCTCGCGCTGCTGCTCTGGTCTTGCTCTCGGTCCCCTGCCAGGTCTGGTCTGGCTCTTGCCCGCGCTACTGCTCTTGCTGTTGCTCTCGCTCCCCTGCCTAGTCTGCTCTGGCTCTTGCTCACGTAGCTACTCTTTCTCTTGATCTTCCTTGTGCTGCAGGTCTACTCTTGCTCGCGTTACTGCTGCACGAACAACAGCTCTGACTCTCTCGAGATCCTGTTGCTGCTATCCGAGATGCTGCTACACAACTAGCTGCCCTGGCTCTCGCATGCGTTGCTATGCTACCCCGGCTGCTCTCTAGTAGTACGGACCTTGCTAGAGCCGCTACCGATTTAGATCACTGCTACTCTGCCACTAGTGCTCGAGCGGCTGAAACTATTAGTGCACTGCTTTTCTGCTACTAGTGCGTTCAGTTTCGACAGTAAAATTCAGTTTCGAAAGCAAAATTCAGTTTTGATAGTAAAATTCAGTTTCAACAATTAAATTCAGTTTCGATAGTTAAGTTTAGAGATGAGAGGCTCATGTATTTTACACCTAGCACTTTTTGGTTATGTATTTTACATCATCTATTGGAGATGCTATTAGAATACCGGTTTAGGTTAACATTGTCTCTCTCGTCCTACTTCAGCCTCACCGTCGTACACCTCACCAGAGCTGCTCCACCGACGAAACCCTCCATCACAGCGAAGCAGTACCTTTGGCTCCATCTGCAGGCGCCTAAGATCTTCTTCCCCTCCTCCGACTGCCACATCAGTTGCAACATCCTTAGCAACCAACCCAATGAAGCTGAGATCGACATGGCTTCGCCAAAGAGGTTGTACACTTGCTGCATTACTTTTTTACTCTACATGTTATATATATTGTCCACTGAGCACACGTACTAACGCGAAATACGATTAGTTTCTCCTATATAACAAGCATTAAGGTAGTAGGCAACTTAGCTATCCATGATGGACTCTCTCGAAAGCCATCATTATTTATTTCTGCGTGTTTGAGCTGTGCATGTGTAGATCGGCCTGGGAGTTGAGTTAGCAGGGCAGCGGCCTGTGTGCAAAGTAGTATAAGTAGCACAAATTTTTTTTGGAGTGTAGGCTTTTGCATGTTCATACCTGCCTACTAGAATTGCCAGTGGTTGAAAGGAAAATTGAAGGAAAAACATAGGAATTGGAAAGTTCCCTATGGGACTACTATTAATGCATTTGGTTCAAAGGAATGGAGCAAAGGAAAACTGTAGGATTTGTTCCTTTAGTGTCTCTTTCATAGAAAAACTATAGGAATTTTAATATCCACTTGGCCCTCCTTTTCAAATTCCTATTCATGAAGAACAAGACTAAGTGATAGTAGTATAATAGCATTATAACTGTATATTTCTTGTGGTTTGACTTAATTTGACCATGCTTCTTTGGATTCCTGTGAACCAAACACCCAGGTTGATACAAATCCTGTGGTTTTACATTCTCTATTTTGCACATGCATTCCTATCCTATTACTGTGTATTTCCTACCCCTGCATTGTTAGAATCCTCCAATTCAAACGAGCCCTTAAAAAGTTACTTTTCTTACAGGTAGTTGTCAAAGAAAACCTTGTGTGGTTTGTCCCGCTCCTGCCGCGCCGTCATCCACCCCAGCTCAGCTGCTCCAGTGATAGAAGGGTCCACCACAACAGGGATCCACCCTGCAGACCGTCTTTCGCCACCTCAGATTTTATTCCCTGCTACCGGCAGCCACGATAACTGCATTACCATCATCCACTGAGCAGATGACCTTGAGGTTTACATGGGTCCGCAAGAGAGGTCCCACTCTTTCATGTCTGCTTACGTTATGCATCGCTCAATATTACATGCTACTTTATCGTCCTGTTCATCGATTAGACTCTGAGTCAGCTCCAAACTAATGCTCAAACTTGAGTTTTTAAATGGTTGTGGGGTACATATCGGGGCCGCAATCAATCATATCTGTGTACTATCTGGTTAATCTCTAGTGTCTACTATGAGTTTCATGTTGGGTGGGAAACAAACATTAAAGACGCTATTATCTATATTTTTTAACTGAAGCCATCATCTGCCTACTATCATCGGTTTTGGGTGTATCCACAAGTTTATACCATCACTCTGGATTTCTGCATGCACTCCATACATAATCTCACTATGTTTTATTCCTATGCATGTCAGTTATTATACACAATGGAACTGAACATGTAGAGCAAAAGAGACGAGCCTTGCATATCAATAAAATTTCATGCAGACGTCGCTCCATGGTTCGCGCAAAGGCAGCCCCCGTCCATGCATTTTAGATAGTAATCAAGAGGAAGATACCTGTTCTGAGGGGGATTCGGACGGAGTAGACCACTCCTATTTACCCCCTGAGGTCTCCGCTCTAACTTGGCATGCTGATGTTGGTCATATCATGCATATGGTGCCTTGCATTGCTCACTTTATACATCAAATATGCCATCTTGTTAGTTTAGACATGCTTTATGTGAATGCCATCTATTTAGTTTCTATATCGTATATGTGAATTATGCAATGCCATCTTGTTCAGCCAGGCATCATATATGTGAATTTTGCAATGCCATCCTATTTAGCCAATCATATTATATGTGAATTATATCACGCCATCCTTTTTCATTATGTATTACATTTGCCAACAATGTTAGTACATTCAACTACTCTTCGTGTGCATCAGCCATTTGACACGGTGATGGAAAAATTTGGAGTGAAAACAAGGTCTTCAGAGCAGATAATGCTATCTGACAAAGCTCATATCTCGCTGGTTATGGATAGCTCCTCAGAGGAGGATTCAGAGACAAATGACCACTCCTATTCCCCCCCGAGGTGTATGCTCTAACTTGGCACAGTGACTACGCAACTAGGTGTTCTCTTGAGCCATGGTTACTACGCAACAAAATTGCACCAAAAAACAGATCCGACAAGAAAATGAAGAACGAAAAAGAGGGGGCAAAAAACGGCAATTTTTTGTGAAGTGGAGGAGAGGAAAATGAGAGGCTAATGGCAAATAATGTAAATTGCGGGGAGATGGGATTTGTGATTAGGAACATGGTAGATGTAGATGATCCTCCCTGGCAATGGCGCCAGAAATTCCTTTTTATGCGGCTTGAAGCAACGTCGGTATTTCCCCACAGAGGAAGGGATGATGCAGCACATCAACGGTAGGTATTTCCCTCAGTGATGAAACCAAGTTTATCGAACTAGTAGGAGAACCAAGCAACACTACATAAACATCACCTACACACAAGTAACAAATACTCACAACCCGACGTGTGAAAGGGGTTGCCAATCCCTTTCGGGTAGCGGCGCCAGCAATTGGCAAAGGGATGTGAGAGAGTTGTAAATATTGATAGCTCGAATGCCAAATAAAATAAATTGCAGCAAGGTATTTTTGTATTTTTGGTTTAATAGATCTGAAAATAAAAGGCAAATTAAATAGATCGCAAAGGCAATGTCACAGCCCTAGAATTGCTTGCCATTAGTTGCATTAAAGCATCCATGCACCATGTTAAATTTCATTTAAATATGAAATGGGGATGCTCAAACCCTAGCACCAGATCAAATCAAACTAGGTCCAAATAAAATATTTTTCAGTGACCCAGAATGCCCTTTGGAAATGTTCATGATTTCTGATAAAGGTGAAAACCTCTGCCAAAAATGTTGAACATATTTATAGGTCATTCCTAGATTTTTGAATTAAATCATAAAGTATTTGAATTTGGGCATTTAAACACTATAAATAATTTAAATGCTCAAATAATGCTGAAATTAAATGTGGGCCACTAGAATAATCCATAGAGTGTCCACAAATTATTGCAGCATTTTACAAAGTGCTTTAGCATTTTTAATTAAGTCAAAACAATTACAGAAAAATAGAAAACATAAACTAAATAAAAGAGAGAGAGAGAGAAAGAGAGAGAGAGAGAAGGACTAACCTGGCACTTACCTCGGCCCACCTACCTGTTGCCGGCCCAGCTTCACGGGCCCAGCCCACCACCACCTCCTCCCCTGTCGTCTTCCTCCTCTGCCAGGAGGATGAGCGCGTGCCCGACGCGCGCGCGCA
The DNA here is from genome assembly GCF_003073215.2 of Triticum urartu. NCBI lineage: Eukaryota > Viridiplantae > Streptophyta > Magnoliopsida > Poales > Poaceae > Triticum > Triticum urartu. The sequence continues at coordinate 229,465,459 of NC_053027.1, read as the reverse complement.
ATCATCGGCCACCTCCTGCTTGTCGCTTTGCCCTGGCCCTCTCTGGACGACGCCACGATACCCCCAAGCCCGTGGGGATCGCTCCCTCTCTTGCTCATTCTCTCCCGTGCCTGCTCCGCACCATGGCCAAAGCCACTGCAAGCTCACCGTCGCCGTTCGCATAGCCACCCCATTCCCCTCGACTGCTCGTTGTGTCTGCGAGATCCACCACATCGTCCTCTTCGTCCATGCCGAGCCATGCTTCGCCGGGAGCCGTGCATCATCCTCACCACCGTCGTCTTCAACCTCGGACGTCCGAGACCGCCGGCGTCGATTCGCTCCGTCCAAGCCATCCCCGAGCATGAAGAGCTTCTCTACGGGTTCCCTGTGAGCCCCTCTTCCTTCGCCCCTCTCCCCTCCGTCCTTTTCTCCCCCCAGTCGTGGTTTCCACCTCGGCCGGAGCTTGCTACCGCCGTCGCGAAGCTCTCCATCAGTAGCCACCCTTCCTGGCCAATCCAAGCACGCAGTCGTGCTCCGGGCTTTCTCAGGAAGCCGTAGCGCGCCTCAGGTCGTCCGCTCATGCACCCTAGCCCTCGTGCCCGTGCAAGCCGCAGCTGTGCTGCCGTGGAACTCGACGCCGTCAACGTTCCCGGCCACCCTAGCATCGCCCGAGGCCACCAACCGACGTGCACCCTTGCTCCGGTTCCAACACGCCCAACCCCGTTTGCTCCCTTTGCCGGAGTTGGCCGGACGGGGAACGCCGCCGCCTCAGCTTACGCCGACGAGTAACCGCCGGCCTAATCCAGCCATTAGGCACTAATTGCCAATTAGGTTAGCACCTGAGCCAATGACAGCCGGGCCCCACAGGTTTATTTAACCTACTAACGAAATTAATTGGACTTACTTTGATTCCAGTGGACCCACACGTCAGCATTGACTTTGCTGACGTGGCCTTTGACCGGTCCCACCTGTCGTTGACTCGAGACAGCACTGTGTGACTGACCAGTGGACCCCACTGGTCAGGTTTGACCCCAGTCAGCCACGGTTGACCTGGTGACATCATGTCGCTTTCATGCTGATGCAGAAATGATTTTCTGGATTAAAAATAATTCAGGAATTCCAAAAAATTTCCTAAACTTGTAAAAATCATAGAAAATCAACCATAACTCCAAATGCAAAGATTTATATATGAAAAATGATCAGGAAAATACAAAGAATCCGATTATGGCATTATCATGCATGTTTGAACAACTTATGCCTGCTGATCAGGTCAAATCAAATAAGTGGCATTTAAATAATCTCATATGAAGTTGAATTTGAATCTTTGGTTCAAACCAACTTCATTTAATCTGGTTTTAGTTGCATTAGCTCAAATCACAGCATATTGAGATGTCATGATCATGCATCATAATGTGCATTGCATTGATTGTATTCTTCCTGTGTTGCCAGTGATTGTCCCCCCCTCGGTAGGCGTATGTTTTGACGACGTGTTCGATGACACCGATGAAGAGCTATATCATCTTCAAAAGTGCCAGGCAAGCAAAACCCCCTTGTTCATTCCGATACCATCCCACTCTCTCGCTCCTTCTCTCTTTTACTGCATTAGGACAACAACAATTCAACTGTTACATGCTGCGGTAGTTGAACCCCTTTTCCTCTGCATGACCTGTCATTGCCACAGTAAATAGATGAAACCCACTAGCATGAGTAGGAGTTGTTTGAGCCCTAATGTGCCTACTCATTCATGCTTGTTTGTCATGCCTGCTATTGCATAGAGTTGTGTAGGGTCTAATTCATTGGGAATGAATTAGAATGGTGATGAACATGTCCTACTGTGTGTGAGCTAAGTGTGTGAACATGATTTGGTAAAGGTAGCGGTGAGAGGCCATGTAGGAGTACATGGTGGGTTGTCTCATTGAAACCGTTCTTAGGAACCGAGTTCTGTGTCTGTGATCCATGAACAGCTACTACCACTCATTGGGATCCTTAATTAACCCTCTCGGCTTCTTAATCACCCTAGTACTCTGTCCAGGAGTTGCAACTAGTTTCTGGTGTTTGTAGGTTATGTGTTGGCGGCCGTGCGTAGCGCTGACCCTAGGGGTGGGCTATGATGCGGTAGATACACAGTGGCACGGTGTACCGGGCGCCCGTTTGGTGTCTCGGGAACCCTGTTCACATCGTTCGGGCCGTACGTGGAAACCTCGGCCGGACTCCCTGTGGATGGAACATGGAGAGGCGATAAACCTGGACTAGAGACTTGAGTGTTTAGGTAGGTCGTGGCCGACACCCTCGTTGGGCTTCCGCTTGAAGGTTGCCGAGTACATGTCGTGTAAACGACGATAAGTGGTGGGAGCGTGTGTGAAGAAGTACACCCCTGCAGGGTTATCATTATCTATTCGAATAGCCAGATTCCTCGGATATGGAAACTTGGACCCCTTGCATAGTTCATAGATAACTTGAAGTGGATACTCTAAAACTCGCAAGATAAGCGTGAGTGCTATGGATGGCCTTCTCGTAGGGAGATGGGAGCGGATCCATAGTGGTGTATTGATATGGTGAATATGTGGACTTGTGTGCGCCACCTCAAAGAGTTGCTTGCAGTCGTAGTTTAGGTTAGCCACTGAGTCAAAGCTGGCTTGCTGCAGTTAAACTCCACTACCCCTTTGTTGATACCGATGCATATGTAGTTAGTTCTGATGTAAGTCTTGCTGGGTACATTTGTACTCACGTTTGCTTAATTTATGTTTTGCAGAGAGACTTCAGTCTCGCTAGTAGTTCCACATGGACTTCGACGTTTAGCTTGATACCTCAGCTACGATCTTGTGCCCTCGGCAGGATCTGGTAGATAGTCAGTCTTCTTAGCCTTTTTCATTTATAGATGTCTGTACTCAGACATGTTAAGCTTACGCATGTGCTTTTTTCTATGCTATGATTGTTGGGTCATGAGACCCATGTTTGTAATATCTCGCTCCTCGGAGCCTAATGAATAAATACTTGAGTCGTAGAGTTATGTTGTGATGCCATGTTGTATTTACACATATCGAGCATATTGTGTGTATGATTGAAATGCTTGGTATGTGTGGGATCCGACAATCTAGTTGTTTATCCTTGGCAGCCTCTCTTATGGGGAAATGCAGTCTAGTGCTTCCATGAGCCATAGTAGTCCGCTACATCCCGGTTCACCGAAGTCCTGCTAGCCCAGCACTACTGCTCAGGACACTTGACTGGCCGGCATGTGTTTCACTTTGTTCCTGTGTCTGTCCCTTCGGGGAAATGTCACGCGGTGACATCCGGAGTCCTGCCTAGCCTGCTACAGCCCGGTTTTCCGAAGTCCTGTTAGCCCAGTGCTACAGCCCAGATTCACACGCTGCTGACCGACATGCTCGAAGTTGATTCATGTATGCCTGTCTCCATGGGTTAGTGCCGCTTTGGGTTCACGACTAGCCATGTCGGCCCGGGTTCTCTGTCATATGGATGCTAGTGACACTACCATATACGTGAGCCAAAAGGTGCAAACGGTCCCGGGCCATGGTAAGGCGACACCCGTGGGAATACCATGCGTGAGGCCGCAAAGTGATATGAGGTGTTACCATCTAGATCGTTGTGACTTGGAATCAGGGTCCTGACAGGCAGATAATATGAGAAAGAGACCCGAGGGCCATAGATTTCACTAGTGGCTTCTCTCGAGAATAATAGCAAACGGTGGGTAAACGAATTACTCTTGGGAAATTGATAGAACTTCAAATAATCATAACGATATCCAGGCAATGATCATTATATAGGCATCACGTCCAAGATTAGTAGACTGACTCCTGCCTGCATCTACTACTATTACTCCACACATCGACCACTATCCAGCATCCATCTAGTGTATTCAGTTCATGGAGAAACGGAGTAATGCAATAAGAACGATGACATGATGTAGACAAGGTATATTTATGTAGAAATAGACCCCATCATCTTATCCTTAGTAGCAATGATACATACATGTCGGTTCCCCTTCTGTCACTAGGATCAAGCACCATAAGATCGAACCCACTAAAAAGCACATCTTCCCATTGCAAGATAAATAGATCAAGTTGGCCAAACAAAACCCAGATATCAGAGAAGAAATACGAGGCTATAAGCAATCATGCATATAAGAGATCAAAGAAACTAAAATAACTTTCATGGATACAAAGAGATAGATCTGATCATAAACTCAAAGTTCATTGGATCCCAACAAACACACCTTAAAAGAATTACGTCATATGGATCTCCAAGAGACCATTGTATTGAGAATCAAACGAGAGAGAGGAAACCATCTAGCTACTAACTACGGACCCAAAGGTCTACAAAGAACTACTCACGCATCATCGGAGAGGCACCAATGGAAGTGGTGAACCCCTCCGTGATTGTGTCTAGATTGGATCTGGTGGTTCTAGACTCTGCGGTAGCTGGAATTGATTTTCGTCCACTCCCCTAGTGTTTTTGGAATATTGGGGTATTTATAGAGAAAAGAGGCGGTCCGAGGGGCACCTGAGGTGGGCACAACCCACCGGGGCGCGCCTGGGCCTCCAGGCATGCCATGGTGGGTTGTGCTCCCCTCAGAGCACCCCCAGGCGCTTCTCCGGCCCATTGGATGTCTTCTAGTTCAAAAAAATCCACAAAAATTTTCACTGCGTTTGGACTCCGTTTGATATTTATTACCTGCGATGTAAAAAACATGCAAAAAAAATAGCAACTAGCACTTGGCACTATGTCAATAGGTTAGTACACAAAATTGATATAAAATGACTATAAAATGATTATAAAACATCCAAGAATGATAATATAACAGCATGGAACAATCAAAAATTATAGATACGTGGGAGACGTATCATGCCTTTATATTGATTATTGCCTTGGATATCGTCAAAATTATTTGATCTTCTATCAATTGCCAAACAGTAATTTGTTTACCCACCGTGTGCTATTTCTCGAGAGAAGCCACTAGTGAAATCTAGCCCCCTCGTCTATTCTTTACCATATTTGCTCTGAGATCTATTTTTTTGCTTTTATATTTAGATCTATTATTCCAAAAACCCAAAAATACCTTGCTCCACTTTTTATTTGCATCTTTTATTTCGTGTTTTATAAAGAGCTATTTATCCAATCTACCACAAAATTATCTATATTTTTGCCGGGGAGGATCATGTCAAGTCTCCCATCAGCTTGCCAATTTCTAATGCCATGACCTAGAAGGGATTGAGAACCCCTCATAAGCATTGGGTTGCAAGTATTTGTTCTTTGTGTGCAGGTACCATTTACATAGTGTTGTTGGTTCTCCTACTGGATTAATACCTTGGTTTCATAACTAAGGGAAATACATACCGTAGTTGTTCTGCATCATCCCTTCCTCTTTGGGGAAATACCGACGTAGTTTCAAGCGACATCAGGTTTCATTGTCATTGGATTGAATATTTGGATTAGAGATCACTTGATGTATGTCTTTCATGTGGGTACCCATGGTGAAAATGGGGTATTCTATTGAGTCACTTGATATATGTTTTGGTAATCAACTTGTAGATTCCCTTGATGACATTGGGGCAATCTAGGCAGAGAGGTTGATACACGTTTTCATCCTACTTTCTCTGATAGGAACTTTGGAGTGATTCTTTATCGTACACTAAGGGATTGTTATATGATTCAATTATGTTAGCATTGTTAAGAGATTGCACTAGTGAAAGATGAACCCTAGGCCTTATTTATAAGGACCGATATACAGTTTTGCTTGCTGGTTGCTACTTGCTACCTGCTATTTTTATTTATTCAGATTATGAAAAGCTATTTCTACCATCCATACTACACTTGTATCACCAGCTCTTCGTGGAACTAGTGCACCTATACAATTGACAACTGCATTGGGTGTTTTGGGGACACAAGAGATTTCATGTACTTGATTGCAGGGTTGTTTGAGAGAGACTGTCGGTGTTAAATCAGGCAGACCTCGGGGTAGGGTGTCCCGAGCTATGGATCTCAGATCGAAGGTAACAGGAATAGGGAGACGATATTTACCCAGGTTCGGGCTCTCTTGATAGACTTAAAACCCTATGTCCTGCTCTTGTTTATATTGATGGTGATGTATCGAATACAGAGATGATCTACCTCGAGATCGTACGATGTGTTCTAACTCTAGGGCTAGGTGAACGTGATTGTGTTGATATTCCCTGTACGGCCTAACCCCTTTGGCTTATATACACGCCAGGTAGGGTATATAGGGTTACAAGGCCGGTATCTTGGCGTGGAGGCCGTAGGAGAAGTCTTGGAGTGTATGTCAAGTCTTCGACAGACGCAACCTTGATCACACCCCCTCGTGCAGCTTCCGAAGTCCACCTTGAGATGAATGAGGGCCCGCTGGCCCATCCCGAGGAGCATGGGCTGACTAGGTTAGCACCCCCTAGTCCAGCGACACCCTCAGTAGCCCCTGAACTGGTCTTCTATGCCGAGGACGATTTCCTTGATGAAGATAACCTTGGATCCAAAGTCCTTGGCTTGATAGACGAGTTCCCCTTTGTGACTTTAAGATTCTCGAACCGCACTTCGAAGAAGTTCTATCTTGCAAACAAGACTTAGCCGAGATCATGCCTTGCCCAAGGAGGTAGGGTTACTTAACCTCGAAGGCCGACCACATAGGTGCAAATAATGCCGCCTAGCCTCACAACTTTATCAAAGTGGCACAACCCATGCCAGGTCAGGTAGTTACTGCATGCCCCAAATCGTGGCCCAAGGCAGTTTGTTTACCGCGCGTCCCATCGAAGTGGAGATCATGCCCGTTTTCTTAGGGATATCATCAAGATTTTGTTTCCCCCCATATGCACAACGACATCTTTCATAGAGGAGTGGCGTTTTTACCAGCGCAGTACGGTGTCTCTTGGCCTTTCAACAACCTTATAAGAGTAAGAAGACAACAACGTCAACAATCACACTCTCATTTCCCCCGTCTGCTGCCATCTCGAGTTCTAACACCCAGATCCAATCTTTCCTTCTTCCTCCTCAATGCATCCAATCTTCCTCATTTAGCCATGGCCGACACCATCCAAGGGTATTGGGGGTGGATGCATCATGACAGAGGCCATTATCATGGAGATGCGCAGTGCGGGATACATCCCCACCAACGTCGCCGCCCGCACTCCTGACGCAACCAGCCAGTAACTGCTCACAACCCAGCAGAGCGGGTAGTATTTGTCCCCCACCTTGTCAGAGGTTTAGGGTTCCCACTGCACCCATTCATGCGCAGGGTAATGTTCTGCTACTTGTGAGTTGCGTTGGGATTTCCTTGAAGAGGAGGGGATGATGCAGTGCAGTAGAAATAAGTATTTCCCTCAGTTAAGAATCAAGGTCATCAATCCAGTAGGAGAACCACGCAACACCTCGTTAGCATCACCAGTACATAAATAAGAAATCCTTGCACCCAACACGAACAAGGGGTTGTCAATCCCTCGGCGGTTACTTGCAAGATTAAATTGTGTAGTGATTGATAGATAGATAAAAGCAAAATATAAAATAAAATAAATAACATAAAATTGCATCAAGGTATTTTTAGGATTTTAATATGATAAAAGTAGACCCCGGGGCCATAGTTTTCACTAGAGGCTTCTCTCTTGAAAAATAACATACGGTGGGTAAACAAATTACAGTTGGGCAGCTGATAAAAAAGTGAATAATCATGACGATATCCAAGGCAATGATCATGTATATAGGCATCATGTCCGAGACAAGTAGACCGAAATGATTCTTCATCTACTACAATTACTCCACACATCGACCGCTATCCAACATGCATCTAGAGTATTAAGTTCATAAAGAACGGAGTAATGCCTTAAGCAAGATGACATGATGTAGACAAAGTAAACTCATGCATGAATAAAGCACGTCTTTTTATCCTTAATGGCAATGATACAAATATGTGTCATGTCCCTTTCTATCACTGGTATTGAACACCGCAAGTCGAACCCATCACAAAGCACCTCTCCCATTGCAAGAAAAATCAATTTAGTTGGCCAAACCAAATCAATAGATCGAAGAGAAATATAAAGCTATAATAATCATGCATAAGAGAGTTCAGACAAAACTCAAATAATATTCATGGATAATCTGATCATAAAGGAACAATTCATCAGATCCCAACAAACATACCGCAAAAAGTGATTACATCGAATAGAACTCCAAGAACATCAAGGAGAACATTGTATTCAAGATCAAAAATAGAGAGACAACCACCTATCTACTAACTATCGACCCGCATGTATGCGGTAAACTACTCACACATCATCGGAAGGGCATGAAGGTTGATGTAGAGCCCCTCCGTGATTGACCCCCCTTCGGCAGAGTGCCGAAAAAGGCCTCCAAATGGGATCTCGCGAGAACGAAAACTTGCGGCGGAAAAAGTAGTTTGGTTGGCTCTCTATTGGTTTCCCGATTTTAGAGAATTTATAGAGGCGGAGTAAGGTCAAACGGAAGCTTGTGGGCCACATGAGGCACCACGGTGTGCCCACCCCATTGGGCGCACCCTGGTGCCTCGTGGGCCACTGCATCATCTTCTGGCCCTCTC